>NW_026111873.1:187500-310026 GCF_024679095.1 Eriocheir sinensis
CGTAAGTCGTACGCACACTCCGAGAAGTCCTGTGCCCTCGTCCGCCGCCCGCTCTGATCTGCCGGCTTCTCTTGGTACAGGAGCGGCCAGCGGATAGCATGCTTGCTGAATCAGCACCGTTCCCACGGCAAGGAGCACCTCCTAAGCACAACGTAGCGTCTGTGTGTAACGTCCTGGCGCCACTGGGCCATGGCGATACGACATACATTCACACATTCACATTTTTTTATAATATACACATTACATCGCTCGGTCACGGAAAAAGTCGCGACCTCGCGGCTCATCCGACCCTTAAAATCAGTGTACCTACCCATGTTACAGTCGCACAATGTGTACTAGTTAAACGAGGGCCTATTATGGTTGCATGTAAAAAAAAATATATACAAGTCAGAGCCCGCCTAACGATACAACATCGGGAAATGCCAATGACAAGAAAAATAATCATGGAAGTAACAATAAATGGGCAAAGTACATACAGGGCGAGGTAAACAGGGCTAGAGTCGTGGACGTGGAAGCTCAGCACTATTCCGAGAAAACAAAACAATAGCTCGAATAGTTATTTACAAAATACATCCTAAAAAAAAAAAATTGACTAAATTGTCATTAGGATACATGGTAACGGAGCTATGTGGAATAGTAATAAGAAAAGAAAAAAAAATCCGTGAAGAAGATTTGATACAAACTGAATCTTCGAGTCACAATGCGTACGAACTCAGCGCGGTGGGGCAACTCTTGCCTGAAGATGGTTGTACAAAGTCAGAGCCCGCTTAACAAGGCAGAACAGGGGGATGACAATGATGATAAAAAGAACCACCGGCAAGATCAGTGATGGGTAATGTACATATGGGGCAAGGTAAACCGGTAGAGAGTCATGGACAGCTGACTCCAATTCCGAGAAATTTGAAAAGGTTAGCTCGGAAAGGCTATTTGTCACATACTTCATTCTAGAAAAGGTGAGATTCACTAAACTGTCAATAGGATAGATTGGGATGGCATTTGTGGCCGCAAATCCATGATGGAGCGTCTCCGGAAAGGTTGTCAAATTGACAGAACGTAGGGAACAAGCCACCCGTACCGCCAGGTGACCTGCAACCTCTCTATAAGTTGAACCTTCGGGACAGACCACTGTCACAAACACTGGTAGTGTGAAAAAGAAGTAGTGAAATCCGGAGAACCTCCTGTGGAAAAGCGATTTAGGGGCGACGTGACGATAGGGGCAAGTCTCTAGAGCTTTAGAAGCATCCGACTGGGTCAGCACCACCTCGCAGATACCACCTGTCAACGGGAGGAATGCAAAGAGTGACGCTGAGCAAAAATAGAGATTGTGATACTCTGTTTTGCAGGACCCTAGGTCTGACGGCTGGCCCGTTGCATAAAGCGATAGATCATTACGAATTAAGACCACTGTGGCAGGTAAGTCCAGCACCATCACCGAGTTATTGACTGAGAAAGGAAAGGTTCCAGCTGATAAACCTCAAACACATCCTTTGACCTGAAGGAACGTGAAAAACTATAGCTTCCGACGTCACGAAAGACTCAAGCAACGGAAACTAGTGGTGTAAGGCATGCATGTCAAACAAAGCTGTTAGATGGTGGTTCTCTACTCCTATTTTCAAAGCCTTTGCAAATCCCTGACAGGAAAAAGAGAAGAGGTAACCCTACCACAGTCTGCATCCACTACATTCTGTATTACCAGAGCATTAGTATGGAGGATAGAGTTGACTGCACTCTCCAAGGCAGGCAAGGTTTGTAGAACAAGTTCCATTTGGTACATATTAGCCATGCCGGTCCACAACTCATTAATGGAAGAGCCTAAGGTTCGGGAATAAGAAGCAATATCCTGTACTGCATGCTCAAGTCTGGAAATGTGGAAGGAATTCATCCTAATGGTTTTGTGTTGAGTAGCAGCAAGTGAAGCCAAACGGTTATACCTATCCCGCAGTTCCTCCACATCCTCATCCATTGCGGTTCCAAACAACATGCGGGAAAGTTGCCCAATCCCATCAAGCAAGCCCCGTTTAGTACGGTTAGGAAACGAAAGAGCTGCGTAGTTCTCCAAAGCCAGGGTTAGAGTATCATTCAAGTACTTTATGCGGTCATGCATCAGACGCAGGAGACCGTCTTCAGGAGCATTGATATCCATCTGCAACACAACCCCAGTCACTTGTTCCGTTATTGTCCTCAGTGTGCCTGGTATTTCCACCAGAGCAGTAAACGGGTACTGGACCCACAGGACATCCTCGACCAGAGAAACCCCGGCCCAAATGAGCAGAGAGGGCCCCGGCTTGAGGTGCGCAGGGTCTGCAGCCAGAACGGAGCGCAGAAGGAAGTAGAAGGTGAGGGACAACATTTCCTGGAACCAAGCAGAAAACCCTTATTGGCGAGGACGCAGGTTATAGTCGTGTGTTGGAAAGATAGACAAAGCATCGTCAGGCTGAGGCAAACAGGCGGTTCTCGCTGGTTCAACTAAAGTCGAATCGATGACCTCAGGCTGGGCGTCTGTCTTTTTGAGGCGATCACTATGCACAATTTCGTATGAATTAAAAATGAGATCATAAAGCTCAAATTTGTGACCACCTAGTTGCCTAACTATCTGGCGTGGGCCCACGAATTTAGGGGACAACTTCGAATGTCTCTCTGGGACTCGAATCATAACAAAGTCACCCACTTTCAAGGAAACAGGGGCGGCACGCTTGTGTTGCTGCAAGCACATAGCCTCAGATGTAGCCAGTAGTCTCTTTCTGACTTCTCTATGAATGTCTGTGAAAACCTTGAGTTGAACCTTAGAATAATCATCTACATTATATACAGGTGAATGAGAACTACCAAGCAGGTCATACGGGAGTCTCTTCTCAACCCCAAAAATTATGTAGTGGGGAGATCGACCCGTTGACTCACAAACACTGCTGTTTATGCTTGCTGCAACATATGCCAGCATATCCTCCCAGGTATGCTGAAGTCCGCTAACGACCGGGCGCAAGACATCTAAAATCTTCCTATTCGCGCGCTCAACAAGGCCGTTGCTGGCTGGGTGATAACTGACTGTAAAAGATTGTGTAATGGCAAACTGTTTGCATATTTCTGCTAAAAGTTGATTTCGAAACTCGGTTCCATTATCACTTAACAACACTCTAGGTGTGGAATACGGACAAATGAGATGAGTAATCAGGGCATGAGCAATGGACTTAGCAGATTTATCTTGCACTGGGGCTAAAACAACGTACCGAGACAAGTGATCTACACAAACTAAGAGGTACCTAGAGCCCTGGTGGCTGGCGGGAAGCTGTAGCAAGTCAATAGAAACTACATCCCAAGGCCGGGCAGGGGGCGGGTATTCTAGGATCGGCGCAGGCCTAGGCACCGTCCCTTTATGTTGGGCACACTTGACACACTTAGCCACATACGCGTCAATATCTACACGCATAGTTGGCCAAAAATAGACCGCTCGGGCCGCTGTTAGTGTGCGCTCCCTCCCCGGGTGACCAGCAATGATCGCGTCATGAACTAAGTTCAGCACCGCCGGTACATAACACTCCGGTATCACAAACTGTGCAACAGACTCCTTTTTGCGGGGCCAGTAGCGGCACAGGACACCGTCCTGTGACAAGAAGAATTGTGAAAAAGACACAGGTAGTGGCGGGAGACTTGTTTCGTCACCCGACTCCAGAGCGTATATTACCTTACCCCAAACGTCATGGCGACGCTGGGCTGCTGCTAAATCCTTAAGACAGAAATTTTGAATTTCAGTATGCGCTTCTGCCACTGAGCCAACAGGTACGTTCCTAGACAGTGAATCCGCGACGACATTCGCGCGGCCAGGTAAATACTTAAAGGTTGGCCCAAACTCCTGGATAGTCAGGTACCACCGTGCGAGGCGACCGGTGAGGTTTCTACCTTTAAAAAGCTCGGTGACTGGCGCGTGGTCCGTAAAGACAGTGATAGGATAGCCAAGGATAATATCCCTAAAATGTTTAAGAGCCCAAACAACCGCTAGGGTTTCCTGGTGGGTCACTGAATAGTTCGACTCAGCCTGGTTTAAAGTACGACTTGCGTACGCAATAGCGCGATTTTTACCGCGAGCGTCCGGTTGCATCAAAACAGCACCAAGACCCAGGGCTGAGGCATCTGTAAAAAGTGTAAAAGGGACGTTGTAGTCCGGGAATGCCAAGGCTGGAGCGTTGATTAACGCTGACTTCAAGTCTGTAAAACTCTTGTGTTGTGGGGCATTCCAATGAAAAGGGACCTCTTTCTTTAAGAGTTGTGTTAGAGGCGAAGCAATTTTGGCAAAACCTTGTATGAAAGGCCTATAGTAGCCGGACAACCCAAGGAAAGACCGAACGTTTTCGACGGTCTTGGGTTGCGGAAAATTCTTTATGGCCGATATTTTATCGTCCATCGTGTGGATACCATCTCCATCAACAGTGTGGCCTAAAAAGGTGATTTTCGCCTTTAAAAATTCACATTTAGTCAGCTTGGCCATAAGGCCAGCGCCTCTGAGTTTAAGCAGAACCGCTTCTAGTTTAGCTACTATCCATTTCAGAGCCTATGACATACTGTTTTTCGCAGATATCTTTCAAACGAAGACTTGGATCAGCATGGTGCTTTGGCACACATTATTTCACACACTCCGCTAATTTTTGACACTATTGTGCATTGTCAAATGCGCCTAATTATGGCGTTTACTCTTGACTGTGAAGTCAAATACCTGCCTGAGCTACTACGCATTCGAACAGGCGAATCGTGACGTAGTAGTGACGTCTATCCACCCACTGCCTTCACTCCTGGATACCCCTACTCCCACCGCTCCCTTCCCTTCCCTCCTACCCTTCTCCTTATCCCCCTACATCTTTCTCCTCCATGCCTCCGTTACTCTCTCAGTTCCCCCCCTCCCTGTCCCCCCGCCTCTCTCTCTCTCTCTCTCTCTCTCTCTCTCTCTCTCTCTCTCTCTCTCTCTCTCTCTTGCGGCTACACAGTATATGAATCCATGCACAAGTATGAGGAATTAATGGCAGAGAAATAAAAATTATATGCCGAGTGTAGTTGGATTGTTTATGCAAACAATCGTAATCGTTGCTTGTTTCACTGTTACACCGTATTTGGTGAGCGAAGAAGGTAACATGGTAAGTAACGGGCATGCGGCCGATAGACTGCTGATACCCACATCCTGTGGAGGAAGGAGTATTTCATCGCTGTGAACCATGGCCAGCTTGCAGCGATGTTCCCGTGGGTGCAAAGGAGCCATCGTACAACGACTCTTTCAAGTCTTTAATCAAGAGAATATTGAAAATAAATTGAGGATAAGTTTGAATAGGTAAGTAATGAATCAAAATTTGTATTCCGTAGTTACAAATAAAAGTCACTATATTTTACAGTTAACCATGACAATAAAAGTGAACATTCACAGACTGTGTGGAATATCATTTGGATTGTTGTCCTGGTTAAAGAAATGGTTAAACATGAAAATTTCGAACATGCTATCTAATATGATTTCCTTTCCCCAACAGGCCTTATGATCGTGTTGCAGAGGTCATGGGAATGACCGCAAATGCAGTGCGCTTGCTGGTTCAACGGAGCACACGTTCTCGGCCAGATACTGCACAGCGCGGGACAGCTACTCCCCCTGTGACACCGCCACACTCACCGCCGCCCCCTGCCACACCACTTGTTTTTGACAGTTTTACTTCTGGTGCCATTCGCCGCCATATACATGCCAAGTTTGCAGCAAAAGAAAAGTTTACTATTGGCACCCTGACTGAAAGCTTGAAGACGGCATGTATTATCCCAAGTGAAACCTCAGAAACTACGATGTGGCGAGTGCTGCACAACATGGGATTCCGCTACAGAACATCACAGCGGAAAGTGTACCTAAGGAAGGAGTCGCTAGATGTCGTGTGCCGCCGTGTTGAGGCTCTCCGAGCACTTCAGCGACATCGGAGGGAGGGAAGAGAAGTAGTTTACGTGGATGAGACATGGTTCACCACTCGCATGCAGCACAATAAGGAGTGGGTAGACACATCCCAGCCTGCCACTAATGCTACCTACAGTCGTCAGGTGCCACCTGGAGAAGGGGAGCGATTTGTAGTGGTAGCAGGTGGTACAGTCGACGGTTTTGTAAGCGAGTCATTTTTGTGCTTCCTGCAAAAAACAAAACCGGTGACTACCACGGGGAAATGAACAGCACCCTCTTCCTTCGCTGGCTTACGTCGCAGCTGCTACCGGCCCTGGAAGAACCATCAGTATTGGTTTTGGACAACGCGCCCTACCACAGCCAGTTGACAGAGGAGAGTCGGTGTCCCACCACCGCCACCAACAAAGCAGAGTTGATGGACTGGCTCGCGATCCGCAGAATTCACTTCCCGCAACACGCCACGCGTCCCGAGCTTCTTCAGCTCTGCAGGAGACACCGACCGGAGCCACAGTACACAGTTGATAATGTCATTCGTGACTGGGGACATGAGGTCGTCCGACTACCACCTGCACATCCCGAGCTTAACGCCATCGAACAGGTGTGGGGCGCCATGAAGCGGTATGTGCGCTCCACCTTGCAGCGATTCACCCGGGCAGATCTACAGGTGAGGGTACAAGAAGCCAAGCTGTGCGCAACAAAGGAGGTGTGGGCAGGAGCAGTACGACGAGCCAGAGCCTTCGAGGACGAGTACTGGTCCTCTGACAACATACGTGAAGGTGTAGATCCCGTCGTCATCAACATCGACAGTGATGATGAAGGTGACTTGTTTGTCGATAGTGATGAATATTAAAGTAAAATATGTGGTCAGTTATTTATATTATTAATCCACCCAATATATATACTTGGTGTCTATTTATGTCTGCAATGACTTTTTAACATATCTACATGAACCCATATCGTATGGTAGTCTTTTTCTAACATTAGAATAAATGATTCATATATTTATCACTTTAATTTCGTTTTAACATTTTCTCTGCAATGAATTCCCGCTTCAGTTTCACCCATATTCCTTTCCGTCTCTTAAACGATTTCCTATACATTATCAAGCGTCAGCTACATCCTTCACACCATCATACGTTCAACGTAACCTACGAGATGGAGGGTAAAAAAACTCGTACAACTTTCAATGGTTATATAATTGCCGAATAAACCTCATACAACAATACTCATTAAGCAACAGCAAGTTGCGCTGGACCAGGAATCAAGGTCGTGTGGAGAGAACACCCGCCCATACTTAAGAATTTAACCCATACTTAAGAGTTATCCGCCATTATAGACAAGTCATAATGAGCCCATACCTTCACATCTCAGAGAGAGAGAGAGAGAGAGAGAGAGAGAGAGAGAGAGAGAGAGAGAGAGAGAGAGAGAGAGAGAGAGAGAGAGAGAGGAGGCATGGAGGAGAAAGAGGTAGGGGGATAAGGAGAAGGGTAGGAGGGAAGGGAAGGGAGCGGTGGGAGTAGGGGTATCCAGGAGTGAAGGCAGTGGGTGGATAGACGTCACTACTACGTCACGATTCGCCTGTTCGAATGCGTAGTAGCTCAGGCAGGTTTTTGACTTCACAGTCAAGAGTAAACGCCATAATTAGGCGCATTTGACAATGCACAATAGTGTCAAAAATTAGCGGAGTGTGTGAAATAATGTGTGCCAAAGCACCATGCTGATCCAAGTCTTCGTTTGAAAGATATCTGCGAAAAACAGTATGTCATAGGCTCTGAAATGGATAGTAGGTGACTGGCGCCATCCTTGCTGCAGATGATTAAATCATCTAAATATGCATAGACTTCTTTGCCTATCATGTCTGAGAACAATGTGTTGATCATCCTCTGAAAAGTAATGGGTGCGGTTTTGAGGCCGAATGGCATCCTTAACCATTCAAAATGACCGCTAGGGGTACTGAAGGCTGTAATCTCTCTGGATTCAGCTGCCATCGGCACCTGCCAGTACCCACTTAAAAGGTCAAGACTACTGAAAATATTATTCCCTTGCCCCAGGGACATTAACAAGTCACCTAAAACAGGCAGAGGGTACCTATCATCCTCAGTCACCTCATTTACTTTCCTAAAATCGATGACAGGCCTGAAACTCCCGTCCTTTTTAGGGACTAGAAACAAGGGCGAGTTCCACGGAGACCGGGAATGCTGAATAACACCCTGGTCCAACATATCTTTAACCTGTTCATCTACAACCTGCCTTTGACTGTGTGGGAGTCTGTACGCAGGAATGTACACCGGTTTGGTGTCGGGTTTAACCCTAATGTTGTGTTCTGTCGCAGCAGTCGCACCTAAAGGTTCACCGGGCAGGGCAATGACATCACGATACTGATGTAAAAGTTTCAGAAGCGGGCCCTTAAGCTCGGGATAATCGACCACTTTGACTAAAGAATCGACAGATGAGGCCTGACAAGATGTGTCGCCGGCGGCGGGTTGACCCACTGCGCCGACACAAGGCCGCTTTAACTCTAAAGGGTCTGGGGACACCTGTCCGTCGAACGCTAAAGCGCGACCCAAAATGACTCCATTTCTGAGTTTCACTGGACCGCCAGTGGCATTAACCACTAAAGCTACGGTCCTACCTCCCTCGCGCACCGTGTTAAGGGTGGACTCTATCGCTAGCGTGTTGACACGACTAGGCCCTTCTAGGCAGATGTCACAACCTACGGTGGCGTTAGGGACTGACACAGGGACGTGCATTGCGGTTCGCTGAAGGATTTCGTGATTCCCCGACTATCGCATTGACATTTTTCCATCCCCCACACACGTCAGCTGGTGTTGGTGGTTGACCATGAAGTGAGGTGGTGCCCGCGCCATGCACCGGCACCGTGGAAAGAGTCGGCACGGTATGCACGACCGACTCAGGAGAAACACTTTCCAGACCCTTGCTGGGTATTTCTCTTCTTTCCCAGGGAGAAGCGAGGCGCACAGGTTGATCCATGGCCTTGAAACACCTCCCTTGAAACCTTACTGTATTACTATCTGGATGTATTACCATGCGGTTAGACCTCAGTGACGACAACCCAAGAAGACCGTCAGACGGCAGGGAAAAGTTTGACGTCACGTAAAAATCCAAACGCATGACAGGGGTGTTTCGTTCCAAACTCACTGGCAAACTCACCAACCCAAGGATGTTAAGCCTGTCGGCGGTGACACCGCAAAGGCTCAGGTCCGAGGGTCGTAGCTGGTAGCGGCCTCCCCGCGACGCGCGTTTCAAAGCTAAGTATGTCCTTTCAGACAACACATTAACCGCCGCGCCGGTGTCGACCGCAAATGACGCTTGTAGCGGACCCAGCTTGACTTTAAGCGCCATTATTTCAGGTTGACTGCACGCGGCCACAACAGATTCATACAAGCTACTTTTGTCAGCCTGCACTGCAGTCTCGGTATCCTCCCCCCCCCGGGTTGCTACCCTGGGTCGGTTTTGGGGGGGCGCTCGGCTTCCCCCGACCCCTTCACGAACTTTCCTGCTCGCTCTTTCTTTAACTGGAGCACAGAGAAACACTCCTCTGTGGTGTGTCTACCAGCACCGTGAACAAAACAGAACTTGCCAGTGTGGTAGCCCGCGGCTCGACTTTTTGAAGCGGCCGGGGTCTTCTGAGAAGCAGATTTGCCTGACATCGGCGAGCCTCCCTTCTCCCTAGTAGCCTTGCGATCCCGCTGACGTTTTAGACAATAGTCAACCGTATGACCGTCGCGCTGACAGTACGAACAGTGGCGCTTAGGTTTTTCGGTGGTGGCCGCCACCACTGATGAGGACGCGCTAACATTAGCGGCCTTCTGGTCGACAGAGGCTACAGCGGGGACTGGCGCTCCGTCTTTCTCCTCCATCTTAGTTTTTATTTTAAGCATGAAGTCGTGCAACTTGTCAGCGGGGCCGTAGGCTAGGGATAAAGAACCTTTTCGAAACTGGCCCTTGATGACAGCCATGTACACAAAAAATTCAAAAAATTTGAGAACATTTGATAGAGACATATTCTCTCCCTCAGTCCAGCCACCAGCTTTCAGATAGACGCCCATATCAGTAGACAACCGATAGGCGTCTACTTGTCCGGCTAAAAGCTCTTTACTCTCCACAGCTGAAATCAATTTGGTCACAGCTACATTAACACCTTTGACGAGGCTGTGCCTAACATCTTCCCCAAAAGACTCCAGAAAATGTGACCGAAACTGGGCATAATCCTTGGTTTGTTGCGGTTCCATGAACGCGCTGGTGTACATAAGAGCTGATGCTTCTGACCCCGGCTTTAATCTAGACCTAATGAAGGAGATTTTATCACCCGGTTCTGACACAAATGAGTTGTTCATAACATCCTCGCATTGCAGGATGAAGTCTCTCGCACTGTAATCCGGTTCATTGCCTGCGAAAGCTCTGACTGATGCCGTAGTCGGCAGAAGTTTAATAGTGTTAGTAGCCATTGTGAATTCTTGGTTAGTCAAGATATTACCTTTGTTATCATGCGGGAGAGAAGAAGGAGGAGGAGGAGGAGGAACTCTGTCATGAGTTGACCCGCTCCTTAGGACACGGGAATTGTCATCCTCGGCGGGCGCTTCCGAATCCTGCATCAACTTCTGGAACTCCTTGGCCAAAATGTCTATCTCTTTATCAGACTGACCTGCCATTTAAAAAAAAGGCATTAGGAAAATATGGCTTCATGAGGAAAAATATGGGAAAAGAAAAAGTATCACCGCTAAGTGTGTGCTCACTCGCCTCAGATGCTTCCAAAACGCATTAAAAAAAAGAGGGAAAAGAACAATGAGTGAATACTTAGCATGATAAAAACTTCCCCACTGTGCAAGAAAACACACAAAAGAAAGGAGAAAAAAAAATGAAGGATTATATATAAAATGCAAACAATGTTCACAAATCAGGAAAAATATTAAACATCCCTCTACACCTGAATAAAATTCAACAGCCTAAGGGAAACTAGATACGGCTCCACACGGAGACACACAAAGCACGTAAAAAAAAAATCACCTGAAATGTCATCAACAAGTGGTGTATTAATATAATTAGTGGTGTGTCAGCTACATGCATGTGAATACCATAAAAAAAAGTGTGAAGATTGTGCCCGTGGCACTCCTTCGTCCTCGGCTGGCTCGCCCTCGTCCTTGGCTGGCTGTCCCCGTCCTTGGCTGGCTGTCCCCGCGTCCTTGGAGCGGCCAGAGACCGCCGGCAGTGCCCGGCAGCGGCTGGCAGCGGTGAGGAAGGGGCGGAGGAGCGACCACGCTCCACCAAGATCTCCACCAAGGCGAAGGTAAGCGCCCACCCACGAATGACTGTGTCGTAGGCAGACAAGTGGGCGTCCCAGAATTGGGAAGCGGGATCCCGACAGTGGGCGATGTGGGCGCGCGGGGCGTCGGGGCGGGCGCGCGGGGCGGGCGCGCGGGGCGGTGTGGTGGAGTGTGCTGACTCGACTGGGACGGGCCAAGGGGGAATGGCGTTGCTTGTGTCAGCTTTCCTGCACACTTTCCTGTCTGCCCCTTGACGACACTTGCCACCGTTAAGTGTTAAGTGTTAAAAGAGAGAGATAACACACAGAACACTTCGGAGAAGGTCCGGAAGCCGCTGTTCACCACTTTTGTTAGCCTTTTTGTTAGCTGTTTTTGATTAGGGCGCGAACTGTTATCTCACGTGAGGTCCGGTGTACCGTTGCCTGCTTTCTCCAGTTGATAGAAGTCGTGAGACAACACAATAGCCTTTTAGTTAAGTGATGTGGGTTATGTGTTGGCCGAGCGTTAAGTTCACTTTGAGTTCACTTAATTTACTCTCTCTCTCTCTGGTTGATTAAATGGTTGTATTGCTTTTTAAATATATTCACAGAATAGTTACAGTATTTTGTGGACGAGTCGTAAGTCGTACGCACACTCCGAGAAGTCCTGTGCCCTCGTCCGCCGCCCGCTCTGATCTGCCGGCTTCTCTTGGTACAGGAGCGGCCAGCGGATAGCATGCTTGCTGAATCAGCACCGTTCCCACGGCAAGGAGCACCTCCTAAGCACAACGTAGCGTCTGTGTGTAACGTCCTGGCGCCACTGGGCCATGGCGATACGACATACATTCACACATTCACATTTTTTTATAATATACACATTACAATATTTTTTTTCTTGAAAGGATGATTAGTATGCATGCCTAAAGTATTTGTCCTCCGTTATTATTATGAGACAAAACCGGTAGAGAGGGAGGTGTGGCAGCACTATACACTGCCTTTTCTGCAGCCTAAAAACACTCAAGAACCCAGAGAAAATGAAAGTGAAAGATGTGAAGAGAAAGAAAGAGGATACGGGATTGCATCCCCCTATCTTTCCCTATCTTTCGCCTCTGCCTGTCAACATTTACCTTTCCTTCCTGCTGGAAGTATGCCTTCATACAGCCTGTGCCTAAGAAGGGTGACCGTTCCAATCCCTCAAACTATCATCCTATAGCTTTGCTTTCTTGTCTCTAAAGCTTTTGAATCTATCCTTAACCGGAAGTTTCAAAAGCACCTTTCCACTTCTGACTTTCTATCAGATCGCCAGTATGGGTTCCGCAAGGGGCATCCTTGCCTTCCTAACTGATTCTTGGTCATCCTCTCTTAGCCGTTTCGGTGAAACCTTTGCTATTGCGCTGGACATATCAAAAGCCTTTGATAGGGTCTGGCACAAATCTTTGCTTTACAAACTACCCTCCTAGGGTTTCTATCCTTCTCTCTGTACCTTTATCTCCAGTTCCCTCTCTGACCGGTCTATTTCCGCTGTGGTAGACGGTCACTGTTCTTCCCCTAATCCTATTAATAGTGGTGTTCCGCAGGGTTCTGTCCTATCTCCCACTCTTTCTGTTGTTCATTGATGATCTTCTCTCCAAAACCAACTGTCCTATCCATTCTTACACCGATGACTCTACTCTGCATTATTCAACTTCTTTTAATAGAAGACCCACCCAACAGGAAATAAATGATTCCAAGCTGGAGGCGGCAGAACGCTTAGCCTCAGACCTTACTATTATTTCCGATTAGGGCAAAAAGAACTTGGTGTCTTTCAATGCCTCAAAAACACATTTTCTCCACCTATCCACTCGGCACAATCTTCCAAACAACTATCCCCTATTCTTTGACAACACTCAGCTGGCAGCTTCTTCAACACTAAACATCCTCGGTCTATGCTTATCTCAAAATCTCAACTGGAAACTTCATATATCTTCTCTTACTAAATCAGCTTCCTCGAGGCTGGGCGTTCTGTACCGTCTCCGCCAGTTCTTCTCCCCCGCACAGTTGCTATTCATTTACAGGGGCTTTGTCTGCCCTCGTATGGAGTATGCATCTCACACAGCTCTCTTGGACAGAGTGAAGTCTAAGGCTCTTCGTCTCATCAGCTCTCCTCCTCTTACTAATAGTCTTCTACATCTTAAATTTCACCACCATGTTGCCTCTCTTTCTATCTTCTATCGATATTTTCATGCTGACTGCTCTTCCGAACTTGCTAACTGCATGCCTCCCCCCCTCCCGCAGCCTCGCCACACACGACTTTCTACTCAAGCACATCCCTTTACTGTCCAAATCCCTTACGCAAGAGTTAACCAGCATCTTCACTCTTTCATCCCTCACGCTGGTAAACTCTGGGACAATCTTCCTTCATCTGTATTTCCTCTTGCCTACGACTTGAACTCTTTCAAGACGAGAGTATCAGGACATCTCTCCTCCCGAAATTGACCTATCTTTCGGCCACTCCTCTAACTCTTTAGGAGCAGTGAGTATCAGGCTTTTTTTAACATGTTAACTTTTTTTAATGCCCTTGAACTGACTCCTCTGCTGTAAAAAAAAGTGAAGCAAATGATCGAGAAACAGGGAAATGAACCTGGTTTTAACTGCTTAGTAGTAGTAGTAGTAGTAGTACCATGACTGGTAAATTCTGGAACAGCCTTCCCTTCCTCTGTATTTCCTCCTACCTACCACAAACTCTTTCAAGAGGGGAGTATCACACCTCTCCATCCACAGTTGACTCTTTTTTTGGCTACATTGTTCTGGTTCATTTATAGGAACAACGCCTACGTTTTTTTTTTCACTCTACTTTAAAGAAAAATAAATGTTAAAAACCTCAGTGAAAATAGTTTAGCAACCTATTAGACATGCCATTACAAATCCAAATTCAGTTTCAGAAAAAAAACTTCACCATGGATCAGTGTTGCAACAAGTGGAAGAATCTCCTGCGTTCATACAAGAAGTTCACAGACAATGCAAAAACATCAGGAGCTGCAGCAATCCGGAAACCAGCCTATTTTGATGAAATTCAAGAAGTTGTGCAAGGGAACCTAGCCATGAATATAAGATGTCCCTTTGATTCTGGACGTCCTAGCGCAAGTAACAACGAAGTTTTCTGTTAAACCAACTTTTAATAAGAGATGTACGTCATTTAGTCCTCTTAATTAAATATAAGTACAAAAGACATAGTAGTGAGTTATTATCGTTATGTAATCGATAATAAATACTTCAAATTATATGGCCACATGCCAATGTTTATTCATCATCATCTCATCGACACCTGCTCCTACGAGCTCCCACCCCTCCTTGCCTGTTCAAAGTTTCTCGCGGATCTTTCCCCCCTTCTCCCTAACGTACTCCTGTACTCTATCTCTTCATTTCACTGGAGGTCGTCCTCTAACATTCCCTTCCTCTATCTCACTCACATACGCCCTCCTGGTCAGCTTACTCTCCTCCATTCGCTCCATGTGACCAAACTACTTAAAAGTCAGTCGCTTCACTTCTTCCACCACTCCACACTTCTTCCCTTCACCACCGTGACACATTCCAAAGCGCGCATACACACTTTCATTACTCATTCCATCCATTCTACTCACACCACAAGCACTCCTCAAATAACTCATTTCCACTGCCTGCACTCTAGACCTCTGGGGCCGGTTTCATCAAAGGTCCCAAGTCCTTGGAAGTGTGCTCAAGGAGTCCTAAGCATGCTTGAGACTCCTTGAGCCCACATCCAAAGACTTGGGACCTTTGAAACTGCATGCTTGGAGCTCCTTGAGCACACTTCCAAGGACTTGGGACCTTTAATGAAACCAGCCCCTGACTTTCATTTCAGGCCTATGTATCGCTTGCATATGCGAGGGTTAGTACTATTATTGTATTTCTCAAATCCCTCTTTACCTCCATGCTCACACTTCTGCCATTCATGATTCATCCCAAAGACCCTACCACCCTTCTTCATTGCAATGCCCTTTCTCTTGTATCTCCCTTCGTACCACCATGCTTACACATAACTGATCCAAGGTACTTAAACTCATTAACCTCCTCCATTTCTTCGCCTCAAAATTATTTTGAATTCTTTTCCACATTCAATTCCCACCTAAGCTCACAAACCATCACTTTACTTAATTAATGGATGTCTATGTGCAACCATGATTTATTAGTACTTGCCTTTGGGTCCCAAGGCATTGTTCAATCCCTTCATGACATCTTCCTGCAGGAGGCCATTAAAACATAAGGTGGGTGATGACCAACAAATATTGAGCTAAGTTCTGCAGTTAAATTTGGCAGACCTTCAAAAGTTTAGATAAAATGATTATTAAAGACAGTGATACATATCTTTTGTAGATTTCCCAAGAAAAAGAAATTCAAGACGCCAGGGCATTTCATCCAGGTGTTGCTAGCACCTCCCAAGACCAGCCACCACAGGAGTCTGCTAGCCACCCTGATGATAGTTCTCTCAATGAGCCATCAGATGGACCAGATGACCCTGTTAGAGGACCTGGAGCCATAGGGGAACCAAGTAATACTAGCCGCAGAGGACGCAGAGATGCCAGGAGACTGACCCAATCATCCCACCATGCCCAAATGCAGTCTCTCCTGAAGGCTAGTATTGAGATATCAAGAGAAAACTACAGAAAATGAAAGTAGATGGAGAGAAAAAGGAACAATTTAGAGAGCTTTTATTAAAGGAACTTATTCGCCATCATCGTGCCATTGAGCGGAGTTTAAAAAATCATGAAAAAAAAAAATCAAAGAAATTTGACACAAGTATTGATGACAGTGATTAACCCTTTCCATAGCTGACGCCGATGTCGGCATCATGAAGCGCCCGTGGCATATACGGAGACGCCGACGTTGGCGTCATAATTATATTTTGTTTTAGTTGTTGCCGAGTGATCCCATATTTTTTTCTGGCTCTACCTAGAGACTTCGTGTATGCTATGGTGTCTTATTTGACTTTCAATATTATTATAGTGTAATAATGTAAGTGTCTCGTGCGCATTTGTACTTGACAGTAACAATCAAATCCAACAGAAAATAACAAAAATAATGAGAAAGAAATGATATAGTGTATGTGTGTGGAGTTCCTCTTCCTTTGAGTTGCCAAGTGGCTGGCTAGTGAGTGCATTACTCACCACCCCCTTGGCTCAAGGACGCGGCCTCCCCTCCCTGCCTCTCCCTTACAATGTCGAATGTCGCTTCTGATTACAAGAAGTTTTCAGCCATAATATCAATATAATCATCATGTATTAAATATAAAAACATGCAAAATTAAATGGTGCACATAGAGACAAATTATTTGATAATTTTGAGATGTACGCATAAATATACTGAGAAATTTGTATTATTCGTACATGACGCGTGTCTGCTGAATTTTATTTCCTTATATTAGTTGTGATAAAGAAATAGATTTGTGTAGAAAAGTGGAGGAGAGAGAAGGGAAAGACACAGACGTAAGTAAGATCATGGAAAATATCCCACTGATTCACCGGCAATACGCACAGATATTACGGAGTAAATGGCCGAAACGCCGTGTGTGTGAGAGAGAGAGAGAGAGAGAGAGAGTGAGAGAGAGAGAGGGGGGGGGGGGTCAAAAGATTGACACCTCAGTGATACGAAGGAAGAGAGAGGGAGAGAAGCATTTTCTCTCTCTCTCTCTCTCTCTCTCTCTCTCTCTCTCTCTCTCTCTCTCACACACACACACACACACACACACACTAAAGGAAGGATGTATAAGGAAGGAAGAAAGAACGAGAACAGAGACAGCGAGATGAATATAAGGTAGAGGCAGGGAGGGGGAGACCGGAGCTCCCGCGTCCTTGAGCCGAGGTGGTGGTGAGACAATGCACTATATAGCCAGGCACTTGGCAACTCGAGGGACCTGCTTGGCGGCGAGCCGATACCGTGGGTGCCCTCGTACAAGTACCTGGGCATGACCATCGACTCACGGCTTTCATTTGTGCCATACATCGCCTCTCTCAGTGCGAGGGTGAAGAGCCGCACCAACATCATGCGCGCCCTGGCACGGACGGAGGGCGGTGCGAGCGGCAGGGTGCCGAGGCGATTTTATGTCCAGGCGGTGCGCTCCTGTGTGGACTATGGGCCGCCATGCCTCCCCACCGTTAGCCCCGCTGCACTCGAGCCGCTTGAGGTGGCCCAGAACGCGGCACTCCGCCACATTCTCGGGGACCCGAGATGGACAAAATGCGTGTGCCTAAGAGCGGAGGCCCGATTGCCCTCCATCTCCACCAGGGTCAACCAACTCTCCATCAGCCACCTAGTTAAGCTGCTCCGCCTCAGGGGGTCGGAGTCACTCCGTGACTCCGTGGGGCAGGCCCTCCTACAAGACCCAGACCTTTTCCGACGAAGGTTGTGGGCGGCGGTAGTAGCTGCTAGGCTAAGGCCACATGCCCTGGCGTGTGCCTCCATCGTGACGCCTGACGCGCCCCACCCGGCCTATGTGTCTCCACCGCCTTGGGCTCTACGGTCCTTCACCGCCACCATTAAGCCCCTGCCATCAAAAAAGGCCATTCTGTCTGAGGAGAGGCTGGCAAGGGAGGCCGCAGCGAGGGTGGAGGAAGTCTCGCACCTTCGGGCAGCTACTTACTACACCGACGGCTCTGTCGACCACCACGCAGGGGCCGTCGGTGCAGCGTTTGTCACGGCGGGGCACATAGAGCTCATTTGACTGTCGGATGGCTCATCATCGACGCAGGCGGAGCTTGTTGCCATCAGCTGGGCCCTGAAACACGCTGAGGAGGAGGGCGTGGGGGCTGTCGTCCTCCACTGCGATTCGGTGCCGGCCATTCAGTCCCTCCTCGCCGAACCCGCTACCGACATCTCCCTCCTTACCAGCATCCACGCCCGGATGCAAGGACTGCAGAGGAGGGGCGGGTAATTCATTTCAACTGGGTGCCCAGCCATGCCGGCGTTCCAGGGAACGAGGCTGCGGACCGGGCTGCTGCGGAGGCCACACTGCTCCCTGTGGTTAAGCACAGGCTACCACCCAGCGGCTCACAAGTAAAACGGGGCGCAGCTAAGCACGCCTCAGCCGAGAGCAGGAGGGAGCTCGAGGAGGCAGTGGCGGCGGGCTCGCCATCAGCGCATTGGTATTCCACAACCACTGACTTCGGTCAACGCGAAATACCGCTCCCCCTCCCACGAAGGGCGGAAACCAGCCTCCGCCGCCTGCGTCTTGGCTATAAGTGTGCTTCTACGCTGAATCCCGATGATCCAGTCCCTGTCGAATGCTCGCACTGTGGGGAGGCAGCTCTCCAACCACTCCTCCACTACCTCCTCGAGTGTGAGGGCACTCAGCAATTAATTACCAACCCGGAGGGGCTGCCGGCCCCTAGCCTTCTCGGGTACCGCAGTGACGCCCAGCTGCTGCGGCTCGTGGAGAAGTGTGCCCCGCCCCGATAGAGAACCTTATGTTCACCGCTTGCAGCTACAGGCCGTCTCTCGAGACCAAGGCCTGTTTCCCCCTGCGGGGGATAAAACTTAAGAAGAAGAAGAAGAAGAAGAAGAAGAAGAACTCGAGGGAAGCGGAACTCCACTCACATACACATGTATCATTCCATTCTCATTATTTTTGTTATTTTCAGTTGGAATTGTTACTGTCGAGTACAAATGCGCGCAAGACACACTTACGTTATTATACAATAACAGCAGTAAAAGTCAAATAAGCCACTGTATCATATCGAACCTATATCCTAAAAACAATCGTACAATATTTTGGATGAAATAACTCCTGTGCTGGCTAAAGCGAGCCTGGACACTGTATATACGTTCTCTGATATGCTACGGGGCACGCAAGGACGCTGTATACGCGTCCTCGTGTTGAAGGGGTTAAGAGAGACATAGTTCATCATTGTCGTTTAACTCCTTCAACATGAGGACGCATATACTGCGTCCTTGGGTGCCCCATACCATATCAGAGGACGCGCATACTGCGCCCTGGCTCGCTCTCTCCAACATACGATTTATTTCTTCCCGGATATTGTACGATTGTTTTTATGATGTAGGTCGGATATGATCCGGTCTTATTTGACTCTCTCTCTCTCTCCCTCTCTCTCTCTCTCTCTCACACACAGATGGGTGGGATCAAGATACAAGGCGTTAGAATCACGAGGTACCACTGTATACATTATATTTATTTGCTCACTGAAAGTTTGTCATGTGTATTTTGATAAGGAAGAATATATTTTTGTAGTCTGGGCAGCTCTGCTACATAGGTCACAGATTGAGGAGGCACATGTGTGTAAAGCAGCAAAGAGTAATTCCTTGATTTATGAGATGAAACCCAGTACAGGTAACTCGATTTACGCGAGTATTGTGTCCTGGAAGAGGTCGCGTAAATAAAAAAACAATGTAAAACAAACAAGAGGTAGGTTTGTACTTTTATTACCTACTGTATCACTCTGACTCCTCTCCCTCTCGTGGTTCCTCCTCTGGCTGCCCTTCCCCACGTGGTAGCACAGCAGCGAGGGTGTTGTTGTCAAGTAGCGTGGCAGCGTGGGTACTGTATTGATGTTCAAGTGGCGCGCGGGAAGAACTGAGCTCAGCTGTGTGGCTCCAGCGTCAGACATCTGGTGGCCACTCCATAAAATATCGCGTATAAGTGAAAAAACGTGTAAATTAAACATTTATTTGGATTTTGGACCCCGCGTTATTTAAAAAAAACGTGTAAAACAAGCTCACGTAAATCGAGTTACCTGTACCCTGTTTGCACAATTTTTAGCCTGAATGCATTGAGCCTCGGACGCTCACTAAGACTCCTAAGGTCTCCATAACACTGATGTTTTCACCTTTAGATATTTTTGCATTAAAATTACAAAAACTGATTTGTATACCTTTTTTTCCTGTTGTTATTATTCACCATCATCATGGCATGGCAGTTCCTGAAGACACATTGGGCCGTGTTACAAGTCAAATCCAAGAAGTTTCAGGTCCATACAAAGGTTGGTTTAGGTGCCGTATTACAAGTTAAATCCAAGATGTTTCAGGTCCATACAAAGGTTGGTTTAGGTGCCGTATTACAAGTTAAATCCGATAAGTTTCAGGTCCATACAAAGGTTGGTTTAGGTGCCGTATTACAAGTTAAATCCAAGAAGTTTCAGATCCAGACAAAGGTTGGTTTAGGTGCCGTATTACAAGTTAAATTCAAGAAGTTTCAGGTCCATACAAAGGTTGGTTTAGGGGCCGCATTTCAAGTTCAATCCGAGAAGTTTCGTGTCCATACAGAGTTCGAGATGAATAATTCTGTAGGAACCCAAACTTCTCGGATTGGACTTGTAATACGCCACTTAGACTAAACTATGATGGGACCCGAAACTTCATGGATTCGACTTGTAATACGACCCATTGTAAAAATGTTCTGTCATCAATAAAAAAAATCAATATCTAAGTTTTTAGGGTTGCTTGCAAAGTTTATCGTATATGTTAAAAACATTTTTTTAACTTAGTTTCCTCATGCTTTGGGACAGGACTAGTTTAATTCCCAGAGCCCTGTTTGTGCTGATTGAATGATAGAACTGAAGCACCATGATAGTTTACAATAAACAATGAAATACTTCATATGATAACGGCCACATCATATGGAACAATGTACAATGTGATTATAACTTCCCAAAATACAAACTACTTCAAGAAACACTATTGCTGCAGGTTACCTGCCAGTGTGTAGCAAATAGCTTGCCTTTTTGCTGCAGCAGTAGCGTTTGCTAGGTAAGCTTCATCATCCTCAGCAGGCACAACAGGTGTAACATCTGGTTCCCTTGGTACAAGCAAGCCATCAGGAAACATTAAAGCCAAGTTGTGTAGTGTACAACATCCAACTACTATGTTTGACATATGTTCCAAATCAACCTCTAATTTTAATTAAAGAGACATCTAAATCTGTTTTTTTAGGAAACCAAAAGCATTTTCTATGATAACACGTGTCGGAGAGAGTGCATGATTGTAATATTTTTTGTGATTCTGATAACCTGCCATGGTCTTTGAATGGCACCATCATTCCTGTTTGTAGAGTAAAAGCTGAATCACCAATAAGATGGACATCCTGTCCTGGGAAAAATCTATTTGGAAGGATCTCACATCTCCACCTAAGGCACCGAGAGACAAGCACCGCTGATCATGAATACTGCCTGGAAATCCAGTTGAAATATAAGTAAACTTTTTATTTGCATCACACACTGCTAGGAGAGTGATGCTATGTGACATTGTCCTATCTAAATATTCATTGTGATTAGCAGGAGGACGAATTTTAATGTGCGTTCCATCAATGGCCCCAATTACACCTGGGAAACCAGCAATGTTTTAAAATTCAGTCTGAGTTTGATGCAAATCTGAGGGCCACTTTATAATGTTCCTGGAAATAGCACATATTTTCAACAAAGTCTCATAAAAAACCCTTGATGCAGAACTAATTTAAATATTGAAATGAATGGAAATGTCATGAAAGGTTGTTTTGTTTACTAGGTACCACAAGGTGATGTGGAGGCACTCTCTAAGAGGAATTTTGTTTTCCTCTTGCATATGTCTGATCGGGAACTTCCTCATGCTCCAGGAGTTGATGGAGGTAGTTGAATGCAGCTTTGGATAATTTAAGGTGCTGGAAGAAGGAAAGGTCATCCAGGGTCCCAAGCATTGAACTGATGGAGGCATCATGTTCCTCATGGACTCGATACATTTACCATATTAAATTAAGTAGACTGGGATAATCACACTGACGTGATTTTTTTTGTGACTAAAGCTACAGTCACATTGACTTTACGACCTGCTAACGACCACCCGCGACCGCAAAATGCTGCGATTCACACCCACCGCTCCCCGACCACATTGGTGGCAAAGTAGACGTGCAACCGAACGGCTACCGGTGGCCGTTTAGTATCCGTCCAGTGGGTGGCGGACGACGCCCATGGTAAGATTCACCCCTTGACCTCACACCTGAAGTCAGGCCAAGACGCCCCCCATACGCCGACCGGTGACAGACTGGCAAGGACCAGTATGTGTCCTGTCGCTGAGGACGGCGACCTCCCTTAACGACCTACAGCTGACGTGTTACAGTAGTAATTATCACCCAGTTATATTACACATTTTCATTCTTATTTCTGTAAATTATATGTGAAAAAATAGTTTCTTATAAAGGTAAGGAAAGTATTCTGTGCTTCACTGCAGCAAAAGACGGATACGATAAAATTATTTTCTCCTACACTCATACAACACTATGCTACTACAACCTACTATTAACTGCTGTTCAATGTTGCCTACAAATGTCCCTACAGCCACCTCTTAAATTAGCTAATAAAAGCAAAGTATTACAAACATTAAATAAGACTAATACTCAGACGTACCATATGACACCCCGTCCAAATCAGTCTGTCTAGCTGTTCAAATACATCCGGGTCTGATATGCACAGGTGCAGAACCCAATGTTTGCTAACTAATCTTGTTGAGAAACAAAGGGTTGGCAAAAAAATTGTTTAGCGAGATGACAGCTAAATTTCTGCTGATGCATCTCAACATACATTTTTGGCAATTCTCTGTTTAACAACAAATTTTGTTTGTAATAACTGGGTTTTGTGCACGCACAGATCAGACCCAGATGTACCGTATTTGGGTAGCCAGACGAATTTGGATGTCACACCGGATCATCTATAAATGAGGGTCTATCTATCTATATCTCCAAGGCCATGTTCACTCACAGGACCTTCCCTCCAGGGGGGGCCGTGGTAGAAGTGTCTCCACCTCTCTCTGTTCTGGCACTCCCTCTCAGCACACTCAATCCTGCTACTTCTAAATCTCTCCTCCAAATTTTTGCTCACCCTACTGATCCACTTCACAGGTGGTCTTCCTCTGACGCCCCTCCCTCATACACTCCTCACGAATTAATTCTCCCCCATTCTCATCACATGTCCAAACCTTCTCAACGCAGCACGCTTCACCCACTCCACATTCCACTCCTTTCGCTGCCACACCCATACCAAACCTCCCCCACACGCTTTCATTACTTTCTCCATGCCATCCTGACACACCACATGCACCTCTTAAATAACTCATTCCTACTGCACCTTTCCTCGATTGTTGTGCTGCATTCCATGTCCACGCCTCTGATGCATATGACAGAGTTGGCAGGATAATACGGTTCCTTATTCCCCGCTCCTGCCTAACGAATTTATTAGACTTCTTCCAAGGTATATATAAGAACTGGGATGCCCACATCCCCAGTGATGTTATATACCTGGACTTTCAGAAAGCCTTCGACAAGGTACCGCACGAGCGACTCCTTAAGAAACTGCACTCGGCGGGCATTGGAGCCAATCTGATCGCGTGGATAAGAGATTGGCTCACCGACAGAAAACAACGAGTACTACTCAACGGACAGCCTTCCGATTGGCTTCCAGTCACTAGTGGAGTGCCTCAAGGGTCAGTGCTGGGACCCATCCTCTTCATCATATATATCAACGACCTCGAATCAGGACTGAAATCCACAATATCGAAATTTGCTGATGACACTAAGGTGGGGGAAAGGCCTCACAAAGACCGACTGCGAAATCATTCAGAAAGACCTCAATCACATTATCGAATGGTCAGAAAAATGGCAAATGTCCTTTAATGTTGACAAATGCAAAGTCATGCACATTGGGTCCAGAAATAGTAACCACACATACATTATGAATGGGAGACCTCTGCAAGCGATGCAGGAGGAAAAGGATCTTGAAGTCACTATCAGCAGTGACCTGAAACACGCGAATCACTGTAAAAAAGCATACAACAAAGCCAACACTATGCTCGGGTTCATAGCGAGGAACTTCGAGTGTAAAACGCCAAACGTGATGCTATCCTTGTATAATTCCATGGTAAGACCGCACCTCGAGTATGCAGTACAGTTCTTGTCTCCTAATTACAGAAAGGACATTGATTTACTGGAAAGGATTCAACGACGCGCCACGAAAATGATACCAACCTTAAGGGCTCAACCGTACGATGAACGATTCAAGCGACTCAATCTCTTTACATTAGAGAAAAGACGCTTACGAGGAGATATGATTCAAGTCTTCAAGTATCTGAAAAAATTCAATAACGTCGATTACTCCAATTTCTTTGAATTGCAAACCAACCTAAGAACTAGAAATAACGGTTTACCCATTCAGTCTAGTCGATGTAACACAGACATCGGAAGGAGTTTCTTTTCAAACCGAGTCATCCGTCACTGGAACAATCTTCCTTCAGAAGTAGTAAATGCGAATACTATCAACTCCTTCAAATATAGAATCGACCGTCACTTCGCTGCGTCGGGAGTAAACTGAATATTGAGTTGCTTTCATCTGCTCCTCAATATCGAGGTGCTTTCATCTGCTCCTCAATGTCGAGGTGCTTTCATCTGCTCCCCAGGCCCCAGGCTGTCGAGCAGATTAAATCACCAAAGCGGGCAACCTCGTAATGAGCCAATAGGCTTTCTGTTGCCTGCGTTTCCATGTTTCCATGTTTCCTTACCTCCATGCTCACACTTCTTCCTCTCATAACTCGCTCCAACACACCTAATATCTGTTTGCCCTACACTGCTCTTTCTGTCACCTCACCTTCCATACTTCCATAGAACTGTCCCCAAATATTTAAACTCAATCACCTAGCTACTCCACGGGTACCATGAGAAATTCTCAGTGAACAAAACCCCAGTGGACAATTGCCAAATCAAGCAACGAATAATACACTACAAATATTTAGAAGTACACCCAATTTGGAACTGCTCCCTATGATACGTGCTGCTACTTTGGATTTCCTTAAAAAAGCAACAACAACCCAATCTAGGTCAACTACCCACCCTCAACATATAAGTTATTGTATGACAACACGACAATACGAGCTGAAACCTAAGCTTAATTTTACGTTCTTGTATGAAATTTCCCGCTGTTTACCTCATCTCATCTGCTATACAGGCAAGGAAAACGTTGTCCTCGACCAAATCCAAGCTGTCATCATCATCGTCCTCCTCTAGAGCAAGGAAGGCTGCGTTTATAGCAGGGGACGTCCCAGCAACAACTCGCTCGGCCATCGTGCATGTACTGGAGCGATATAGGTCAAATGAAGAAAAAGAAGAATGTCTGTTTACATATCCGCCTAAATGCGTTCCATTTATGGCGCGAAAACCCGGACCTGGGTCTGGGTTTAAGCCCGAACCTGGCTCCAGGTTGTGTGTCTAATGGAAGACGTTATTAGTGTCTAAGTTGGTTCGACCAGTGTTGCCCAACCAACGCAACTCAAAATTTGAGTAAACAGGAGGTGTAGCAGGATGAAAGGAACCTTCAGGAGGAAAAGGATTATCTTGTACTGTACGCATGCGCTGCTATCTCAAAACATGGGAGACGGTGGCTGATTGGTTAGTGTGGCGGTCCCGCATTCGTCGCGTCCTGGGTGATGCGAGTTCGAATCGGCCGCAACCACCTGCGATTTTTCAGTCACCGCCGAATGGCCTAAGGGTGTCCACCTCTAATGACTGTGATTAACAGGCTGGGCGAAGGGGCCTACGGCACAGTGGACTTGGTTGACTGGCGGTGAGGTGGTGGTGAGGAAAGTATTCATTACCAAGACAGTTATGCTGAGGCTTACGCTCTGTGCCTCCTGCAAGGGGCAGGCGGCGCCCATGCGCTGCTGGGAGTGAACCCACAGCCCCTCACCCTGTTCACCTCATTCTGTGGCTCCAGCCTCACTCTGGACGTATTTCTAGGTTCCCCCCCCCCTGGACCTGCTGCTGCACGTCCTGCTGAACCTGAGCGTCAAGCTGCAGCAGGTGCACAACCCTGGCCTAGTGCACCTGGACCTGAAGGGCGACAAGGTGCTGGTGAGCCACACTCCGCAGGGAGGTCTGGAGATCCACGTCATCGACTTCGGCTTCGCCTCGCTGCCCGGGCGGGACAGCGGCTTCAGGGACGTGGATTTGGACAGCTAAAACTGGATGTGTCCCCAGGCGGCCCGCGGCGGCACTGTCATCGCCGCCGCCGACGTGTACGCGCTGGGCCGCCTCATCCAGACGGTGCAGCGCCACTTCCTGAGCGACTTCTTCTACACCCTGTTGGGCCACGTGGCCGACCTGGGGTGGGTTTCATCATAGTGCTCTCCCAGGCGTGGTGACGTCACGCGCAGTAAGGAGAATTCCTTGAGCGTGTTTCATCACCGCGCCACAAGCCACTTCCAGGTAGCATTGGGGGCGGTCTTGGGAGAAACCAGCATTGCCAATCTTCCGCGTCGCTTTGACCTCTAATATGTCTTCAATTAACCTAAATTACACTTCTTATGTATAATTATGGAATTATAAATATAAACAATTGATATTTAGTTCAAATACAGCGATAGTGTCTTCATTAAAAGGAATATGTGCACGTATTTTTGTTCCGTCTGCACCTTCAACGGCACCACGGTGTAAACAAACATTTAGCTGGGCGGCGCCCCGCCAGGCCCCGCCTACATACGGGCCTCAACACTTCCATCATCACCCTGGAGAGGCGCAGACGTCTATCTGTCTTCGCAGTCACCTACTAACCACGCCAGTGAAACAGGTAGGCTTGAGAACTTGATTTAGGAGTGTTATGTCTAAAAGGAAGGGAGCGAGAGTGGACATAGCAAAGAGGAAAGGGAAGTTGAAATACCCAAGGAAGAGAGAAAGGAAGTGAATGGTGATGTAGGAAGAGTAGGATATGAAAATGCATAGATGCATGCTTAGGGCCACATGGGGAAGCAAGGTGTGCCTTAAGTGTGAGAGGGGATTAAGATAAACCACATGCTGTCTGACGCCCCAGGTATGAGAGAGAGAGAGAGTGAGTTAGTAGATTATATTACCATTAGAGGATTTTTGGAGAAAGCTTCAGTACTGGAAAAGGTTGACTATTGAAAATGTTACTCCCTCCTGGCACTATCAACTCTTTTGATTTTTCTGCATTTTCAGGGGGTGCAACATGATGAAATCCTCCCGCATACCGTACAAAAGGAAGGCAAACTGGAGGAAGGAGGCCTCCCTTCTCCTCCTGGTGCTGGTAACAGCTCACTGGAGGATCGATGAGGGGAAAAAAAATAATCAACACATCACAGCAAGACAACGGGGGGAGGTCTGGGAGAAGATCACAACCCAGATCAATGCATCATTTCCTGAAGTGATGAGGGATGTCGCCGAAGTTGAAAAAAAAAATGGTGGACCCTCAGAGCACAAGGGACGGAGGAGATCCTACAATACAGGAAGGCTGTGCGTGGAATACACCAATCTGTCATAACATGACTACATTATGAGTGATCAAAGTTAAGATGGTTAAGTTTTGGGTTTCCCACCTCAACATATTCTAATAGCGTACATAATATGTGTTCCTGCACATAAATGAGGTGTTTCATGATATGGTACTGTGGCCTAAAACTTGATTTTCAGATTTACATACCTGTTGTAAGCTGCTTGGTGTCCTCCTTGTGGCCGTGGGTATGGTGTAGGCAGCCATCGCTTTGAGGGATAGCCACTGTCCCCGAGAATGTAGCACCCAGGGCCAGCTAGATTTTGTTCATAGATATCCCAGAGTCCACTCTCTCTTAGAATCCGTGAGTCGTGAGTAGACCCTGGCCACCTCGCCACCATGACCCGCAGCTTGTACTGTGCATCAAATAACACTTGCACATTGATGCTGTGGTATTTTTTGCTATTGACGTACACTTTTTCGTGCTCATGTGGGGCCACTACTCTTACGTGGGTGCCATCAACAGCACCCACCACACCGGGAAAACCAGCAATTTCGGCAAACTCCGCCTTCATTCTCTGCTGCTCCCCCCCGGTTTAAAGGGAAGCCCATGAACCGCCTCATATTCTCTTGTGTCACGAGAGCATCCACGGTCTGGGTGATGATTCTGCTGACTGTGGCCCGGGAAACTCCAAAGTCATCTGCGCTGCACTGCTGCATTTTCCCGGTGGTGAGGTATCGCAGAGTCAACGGCACTTTCAGCTCCGCTGTGACCGCACGGCTCCTCTCAGTCCTGTTGCCAATTACGAGTCGCACCAAGTCAGTGACGAACAACAGGCCAGCACGATCCACCCTGTACCTCTCTTGAACTCGGTGTCATCGTACTCGTTAAAGATGTCCCTTCTCGGGCGAAAATTCCTCAGTCGGTGCTGGCGGGGTTGTTCACAGGCTGCCATGTTTACAGTCTGACGCTTGGGACCTTCCTTGAGAGCGCATGGGAGACCCCGCACGGCCTCCCAAGGCGGCGAGCGAGATAGGCAGAGTTCCAAGGCTTGGGAGCTTGGGAGCTTTCGTGAAACATGCCCAAGGTTTCTCGTACGCTTGGGACTCCTTGAGCACACTTCCAAGGACTTGGGAACTTTGATGAAACCCACCCACCCACCCTCACGCCCGAACCCAGCCAGCGCCCGCCGCTGTGGGCCATCAAGGTCTTCCTGCGCCGCCTGCAAGACCCAGACTTTACAGACAGCCCCCCGTCCTCACCGCCAAGACTATCGAGGTTTTGCAGTGACGTCACGAAATAGCGTCGTCTGCACCTTGTGCGTCATCTGCAAACCCGCTGGTGGTCACCTCCCCAGCAGAGTGAGCAGACGGACCACGTGTGCCCCATCCCCAAGTTACTATCCGCGGGCATGTGGCAGGACCTTCAGCATCATGTGTGTTAAGTGATTGCGCGAGATCGGTTGAGAATGTTGCGAAGCTAAGTTGCATCGAAAAAATCAGTGCTTTTGGAGGTACAGATCCTTATTTATTAGGGAAACACCCCGAGTCTGCTCCCCTGCTGTCCTCAAACGACCTGTCCAACATCGGTTATCATGATATATATAGCTATCTGGTGAACAGCAAGAGCAAGCTGTTTACAGGGCAGTCGCTCAAGGCCTACAAGAGCCTTGAGGCGTACAAGTATTTCATCGCCGGACACGTACAGAATGTGAAGACTCCAGGTCCTGTACCTAACACCAAGCTCATCACAACAAAGGTAAGCACATCATAAATCATACCTGTGTTATGGTTTATTTATCTGACTGTCTGGTTGGCTGGTGGGTAGACGGACTGACTGGGTAGCCAGTAGACTGGCTGACTGGTAGACTGGCTGTCTAGCTGGCTGGTTGACTGGTTGCTTGGTGGGTTGATTGGTAAACTGACTGTGTCTAACTGACCGACTGGTTGACTGAATGACTGACTGGGTGGTTGACTGACTGGCTGATTGGTTGGCTGAATGACTAGCTGATTGGTTGGTTGGCTGACTGTCTGGCTGGTCAGTTGACTGACTGTCCCTCTGCCTGGCCGATCTCCTGTTGCTGACCAGTGATGCCTAGGTATGCAGCACAGGCAGGCAAACAGGTGAGGGCACGTGACGGCAAGTCATCTTACACTACGCACTCCTGGTCACTTCCCTGCGTACACTTATATACTCCACCCAGCACTGAGCTCTGCCCCTCTGTGCATTTTGCCTCCACTGAATTTCTTTTCCTATTTTCTTCCCCTGTTTGAGCGCCGCCGTGCGTGTTTACCTCCGCCAGCTCATGTAAATCCTGTTCCAGAGTAATCCCCCGCAACACAGTAAGCTAGGGGACCCGGGGCAATACCTGAATGAAAATGAGTGTTACCTCATGTAATAATTTGAATGATCAATCTTGCCTGTAATATTTACCGCTGACAAAATGAGCACTGCGGAGTCGAGATGAAGCAGACGGCCGCCAGTTTTCCCTCCTCACAGCTGCTATCCACCTCCCCCGCTCTTGTAGATTCGCTGGAAATCTATAAAATGACACAGCATCTCTCCCGTGTCGGTTAGAACATCCAACCGCACAACATACAGGGTGCTCCAGAAAAAGTGCCATTACTTGATTCGACTGTAAAATTCGTAATTTTTGCCTTACCTGAATTTTATTTTCAGGATTTGTTAAGGACTTAGCGGCAATTCTAACCGTGTTTTTCTTTTCCAGATCGCATGTAAAATGTTAACGTTGAAGCAGAAGCAAAAAATTGTGCAACTCTGGTACGAGACACATTCGTACGTGAAGGTTCGCCGCATGTTCCAGAACGAATTTCAACTTCACCGTAGCGTCACAACACCGGACAACAAGTCAATCTGGAGGATTGTTAAACACTTTGAAAAGGAGCAAACAGTCCACAATTGCAACAAGGCTAGAAGTGGTACAAAGCCAACCATAACGGCAGAGAAACGTCAGCAAATCAAGGAGTCAGTTGTGAGGAGCCCCAAGAAGTCCTATCGCAGACGGGCACAAGAGCTAAACCTTACCCCAACCACACTGCTACGTTCCATGAAGACTGATCTGAAGCTTTTTCCCTATAGGATTTCCACTCATCATGTCTTGAAGGATGAGGACAAGATCAGGCGCATGGCAATGTGTCAGTGGTTGGCCGAAAAGCTGGAGCGCTCACCTGGCTGGTTGAACAACATCTGGTTCAGTGACGAGGCTCATTATCACCTCAATGGGGCAGTTAACAATCACAACAACGTTTTCTGGGGCGAGGATCCTCCTGAACAGGTGAGTGAGAAACATCTGAAGGGCGCCAAAGTGACTGCATGGATGGCATTCAACCCCAGACATGGTCTCATCGGACCGTACTGGTTTCAAGACGCGCGTGGCAAGGCAGTGACAGTCAACAGCGAGCGTTACTGTGAAATCATCAACACCTTCAAAAATGAACTTGGCCAAAAGTTTACTGTCTACCAGAAGAGCAGAATGTGGTTTCAGCAAGATGGAGCTACGCCCCATACATCTCACAACTCTCTCGACTTGCTGAAGGAAATTTTCGGACCCCGCGTGATCAGTTTTCGCACAACACACGAGTGGGCACCTCACAGTCCTGACCTCAATCCTTTGGACTTTTGGTTCTGGGGAGCGTCTAAAGGAGAGGTGTATGCAAACAAGCCAACCACCCTTAATGAGTTGAAGGATAATATCGAAGCTTATACAGCCAATGTGACGGCAGAGACATGCCGCAAAGTCGGCCAGAATTTTTGCCTCCGGATCAAAGCATGTTTTAATCGACGTGATGCCCATATTGAGCACGTTCACTTCAAGAAGGTTGCTTGAGAGCAAGACAAATTGTCATCATGTTAGCTTTTCAGAATGCTAAAGTTTGTTTTTCTATCTATGTCATTTCTTCAATAAACTGTAATCAAAATCATGGCACTTTTTCTGGAGCACCTACGTATCCCACGACGAACACACAGAGCACTTGTGCAGCCGCCATTAAGGTTTGCTTTGATAAGTGACTACCAAGATGGCCGTGCAGGCCCGCACTACCCCCGCACCCCCCCTAATGACGTCAGCTGCAAAACCTCTATACAGACCCTCCTCACCGACCGTCCACAACAGCAACAAATCTAATCAGTTTCCCTCTTTGTTTACTGACTGATAGTCTGCACGCGGGAAGACCCGGTAGTTATCTTAGCTATGCTCCACCTTTGTGTCCGTCCTCAACTCTAGACACGCTAGGACCCTAAAGTATTGCTTCCCAAGGCCCCGGTAGTTATCTAATAAGCTATGCTCAACCTTTGTCCCCCTCCTCAACTCTAGGCTCGCTTGAAGCCAAAAGAATTGCCCCAACTCCAAGTTCTCTACAACACTACCTCCAAGCCTTGCCACCTATATTAGCCATGGTACATCTCTATACCAAATGGCCAGCACACACACACACACACACACTGTCCCTGCTGATCACCGACGGTCCTCCCGGCGACCCCCCAAGGCGCCCCTCAAGGGCCACCGCCATACCGAGTTGCCTGGCTGGCCCGGAAGAGCACGCAAAGACTGGCACATACCGGGCGTCGGAATTCACTTGATTTCGTACCTTCTCAGGGCCTTTCCCTGGAAAGAGATCTGGCTGAACTTGTGGCCCAGCGGGGCTTGAACCTGCCTCGGGTAGGCAGTCCACGGTGGACTATCCGCCTGAGTCAGGCGGACAGCAGTTAACACATGTTCGGAACAGATCCAGACATCATACAGTCCATGAAGGTAGGACAGAAGGAAACGAAGTGAGTTGCTTACAAAAAGAAGCCCCCCCCCCAAAAAAAAAAAAAAAAAAACAAGTTCAGCCAGGACATTAGTGAACCAGGCGACAGTAAGGAAAGTTGTACCTCCTGGTTCCCTCGCCTTCGAGCAAATGATACGTTGCAGAAGGGGGGAACAGGCACAAGCTAAATCTTAAAGTGCCATGTGAATACCACATATTACTTCACAATAAATCCATGAATGATAGACAGAAATGATTGATGTTGGTTTGCAGAGAAGCAAAAAACTCGTTGGAGCGGAGGGGAGATAGTCGTTTGCGTTTTCTTGCCAATATCTCTGTTCCGCCTTTCTTGTTGTTCTTTTTACAACCATTACACCGACTTAGATAGTTTTGCTTTGAAAGAGTAATAAATGGACAATATTTTGCGTTACGAAGATTTTACGATCAAGGCAACTTATCTTCATAAATAAGCAATATACTCTAGACGAGAGTATAAATGAAAAGAAAAATAACACTAATGTATAAGGGAAATTTACAAATTTGCCTTCCGCTATCATTTGAGAATTATACAAAGTTTATTTAGTATTTTTTTCATCAGCATTGTCTCACTCAAAGAAAAACCGCATTTTCGAGTTTTAAAAAAATGCGATTTTTTCAATTATTTCACGTGCAATTCTTATGAAACTTGGCACGGAACGTCTCTTTACTGGTATATATATATATATATATATATATATATATATATATATATATATATATATATATCTATATATATATATATATATATATATATATATGGAATTCATGAAAATCGGTCAATAATTAACGAACTTCATTTTGGGCAGATGGTTCTTTTAATTAGTGGTGGGGATGGATGCGAGGCTTTGTTGGTAGGCTATTAGGTGGACAGAAAAACAACGCTGGGTAAGTGTGTATACGCTATGCTTCTTATTTTGTGTCTTTCTTTTCCCATACTTTCACTGAACCATTAAGATACCTATAAAACGTTAGTCTAATGTGGCGGACAAAGTTCAGGTCAGGTTTTGTCAGGCTAGATTAGGTAAGAACAGTGGATTTGCGAGGAAAATAAAGAGGCGTAACTTCACTTCATTAATAACCTCCTTACCTAGCCTTTGTCCGCCTCATCAGATAAACGTTTTACAGGTGTCTTAATGGTTCTGTGAAAATCTAGGAGAAAAAAGACGAAAAATAAGGAAGCGTAGCGTATCTATACATTACCAATTAACCGACACCGTAAACCTAACCTAGCCTCACCTTACTTCGCCTGACCACGTGTATACGCTAATGGAATCCAATTCAAGTCATTTTCTACATAATAGCGAGCTTATTCACTAAAAGGGCCAAATTTGATGTGACAACTTGCAGTGAAATTGATACTGTTCGTTGTTTGTCGCCTTATATAGCCTACTCTTTTCTGTATTTTTTCGTTGTCCGTCTTATGTTAGGTAATACTGATGTAATTCATGCACTCCTTGTTCAATAAGAATTTCTCATCAGGCTCCACGGCGTGTGTATAGACTCCACATGCAATTTGTTTCAGAAGACGAGAGGAACCGAGCTGAAGATGGCAGACACACGCGTGGCCTCATTATTGTATATTATCGCATTAGGTTTCCATTTTAATCACCTCCTTATTTATCTCTTTGCATTGATTTGTTCCATGAAATCTCTACCCCGACACCGGGGGAGGTACCGTTCTCGCAGGTCCCGCAGACTGGGGCACTCGACCAGCAAGTGCCGAACAGTCAGAACAAGCAGTCATCACAGTACGGCTGGACTCCCCGGGAGCCGGGACATGAGGAAGCCATGTGTACGTATATCTAGTGTGACCCACCCTAAGGCGGGCCAGGACTCCCTCCTACGACTCCTAATGTGGGAATACGACCAGGGACGTACAGCCCTGGTCGTGACCTCTCCCATCTTTGTCGTGGCAAGCAAAGCCTCCCACCTGCGCTGCCACACACTCTGGAGTGCAGACCGCACGGTGGGATATAAGCAGTGGTGGGATTAATTTTTTTTTAAACAGGTTCTCTCTATGAGGGGTTTACCGAAATATGTTTTAAGTAAAAGGTGTTCACGGGGGAAAAATTGAGAACCCCTGATTTAAGCTGAGTAACAACCGGTTCTCGGGATTTAAGAAATTCTAAGAACAGGTTCTTGCGAACCGGTGCGAACCGGCTGAATCCCATCACTGGATATGTCCCTAAATGGAGAGCGCACTGTGAGGGAGGACGAGAAGCAGAGGGTCCGCCCTACCTCATCGGCCTCATCGTTACCACACACAAGAGACGTGCAGCTACCCAACATATATTTATTTGATGGCCACGCCTTTTGGCCAGACCCAGCCAGCTAAAAACTTCTAAAACTATAGAGTGAGTACTTCTAAAATCTTATATTGCGGACAGGGCTGCCTGTGAGTCACAGTAAAAATACCAACAGGCAAAGTGAAGATGGTGCGAATTGCTAAAAGAATGGCAGATAGTTCTGCAGTAAAAATTGAGGCTAGAGCAGGTAAAGTTCCAGAACGGGAAAAGTCTGGAGAGGCAGCTCCAAATCCAACGCCAGCATCGGATTTGGAGCCGTCCGTGTATACTGGTACAGACGTAGCATGACTAGCTGTGTGGAACAGGAAAAGCTGTCGAGCAGTTCCCGCTGAGATGCTTGCTTTATTAAAGTTGAAGTACCGGCAGAAATATGTATGTGGAAACTCCCACGGTGTGATGGGGGGTTTCTGATAGACTGCTATAGGGAAATATGGTAGTGAAATGTCCCCAGTGACATTCAAGACACGGAAACCAAAGGGGCGAGGTAGGAGAGGCTTGTTTCAGTATATTTCATCTAGATTGGTGTCCAAGGCAATGGCATAGGCAGGGTTGTTAGGTTGACGTTGTAGTCTGTACCAGTATTTACTTAGAAGTCCGTCTCTATGTATCTAAGGGTGGCACTCCAGCATCAACTTAAAAGACTTAATATGGGGGATGATCTAAAGCCACCTGTTGACAGTCGGACTGCAACCTGGTGGAATGCTTCAAGTGTGCGGAGGCGGGTGTGTGGCTGTGGCTCCTCTTCTTCTTCTTCTTTTAAGATTTACCCCCTAAAAAGTGGGAACGGGCCTTTGTCTATGCGACGACCCGTCGCAGGGGGGAACCCGCCGCTGGCGTGCGGCGGGTGTAGGGAAGCCTCCGCCGCCGCCACAGCCACGGGTAAAAGCCGGCGAGCAGCGACGGAGGCACGGGCTCTCTGGGCAGGCTCCCAGCAGACACCCGTAGCGGTACTCGTGCGAGCAGCCGACTGGTCGACCCGACCACGGAGGGGTGGCCCTAAGCGAGGAATACCCCACGGGTCCACCTCGCCTCCGTAGCAGGGCCACCCGGCTGCTCGCCCGAGGAGTGCTGGCGTTCCACTGAGTGGCTCCTCTGTCCCCACAGCTCTCATGTGCGCGCGCGGCCAACCCACCAGTCTAGACTCCGCCCACATAAGCACGTAGATCGACTAACATCACACACGCAGATGCTTCTGTCAAACAGAAATGATTTCACTATTTCCTGGTGTATATGAAACTATTTGGTGAGTGAGTCACACAAATCAAACACACCTAATGGAGAGAAGAGCAGAGTTCAAGACGGTATGTGTGTGTGTGTGTGTGTGCTCTTCTCTCCATTAGGTATGTTTGATTTGTGTGAATCACCAACCAAATAATTCCATACACACCAGGAAAAGGTGAAATCGTTACTGTTTGACAGAAACATCTGCCATGGGAACCTGTGTGTGTGTGTGTGTGTGTGTTGTTGGGGCGGAGTCGAGACTGGTGGGTCAGCCGCGCACGCACATGAGAGAAGTGTTCCCAATGCAGTGTTTTTTTGCGCTAGGTTAAGCGCGTTTTGTACTGACTTAGCTTTTTGGTCTGTGTTTAGCGTCAAGGCGCTATTTTTTTTTTTTTTTTTTTACAGCAAAGGAGACAGCTCAAGGGCACAAAAAAGTAAACATTAATAAAAAAAAGCCCGCTACTCGCTGCTCCTAAAAAGAATCCAAAGAGGTGGCCGAAAGATAGGTCAGTTTCGGAAGGAGAGGTGTCCTGATACCCTCCTCTTGAAAGAGTTCAAGTCGTAGGCAGGAGGAAATACAGATGAAGGAAGATTGTTCCAGAGTTTACCAGCGTGAGGGATGAAAGAGTGAAGATGCTGGTTAACTCTTGCATAAGGGGTTTGGACAGTATAGGGATGAGCATGAGTAGAAAGTCGAGTGCAGCGGGGCCGCGGGAGGAGGGGAGGCATGCAGTTAGCAAGTTCAGAAGAGCAGTCAGCGTGGAAATATCGATAGAAGATAGAAAGAGAGGCAACATTGCGGCGGAATTTAAGAGGTAGAAGACTATCAGTATGAGGAGGAGAGCTGATGAGACGAAGAGCCTTTGCCTCCACTCTGTCCAGAAGAGCTGTGTGTGGAGCCCCCCACATGAGATGCATACTCCATACGAGGGCGGACAAGGCCCCTGTATATGGACAGCAACTGTGCAGGGGAGAAGAACTGGCGGAGACGGTACAGAACGCCCAGCCTCGAGGAAGCTGATTTAGTAAGAGATGAGATATGAAGTTTCCAGTTGAGATTTTGAGTTAAGGATAGACCGAGGATGTTTAGTTGAGGAAGGTGATAGCTGGGTGTTGTCAAAGAATAGGTGATAGTTGTTTGGAAGATTGTGTCGAGTGGATAGGTGGAGAAACTGTGTTTTTGAGGCGTTGAAGGACACCAGGTTCTTCTTGCCCCAATCGGAAATAATAGTAAGGTCTGAGGCTAAGCGTTCTGCAGCCTCCAGCCTTGAGTCGTTCTATTAAAAGAAGTTGAATAATGCAGAGTGGAATCATCGGCGTAGGAATGGATAGGACAGTTCGTTTGGAAAGAAGATCATCAATGAACAACAGAAAAGAGTGGAGTGAGATAGGACAGAACCCTGTGGGACACCACTGTTAATAGATTTAGGGGAAGAACAGTGACCGTCTACCACGGCAGAAATAGAACGGTCAGAAAGGAAACTGGAGATAAAGGTACAGAGAGAAGGATAGAAACCGTAGGAGGGTAGTTTAGAAAGCAAAGATTTGTGCCGGACCCTATCAAAAGCTTTTGATATGTCCAGCGCAATAGCAAAAGTTTCACCGAAACGGCTAAGAGAGGATGACCAAGAGTCAGTTAAGAAGGCTAGGAGATCACCAGTAGAACGCCCCTTGCGGAACCCATACTGGCTAGAAGATAGAAGGTCAGAGGAAAGGTGCTTTGAATCTTCCAGTTAGGTGCTTTGATTGATTCAAAAGCTTTAGATAGACAAGAAAGTAAAGCAATAGGACGGTAGTTTGAGGGATTGGAGCGGTCACCCTTCTTAGGTACAGGCTGTATGAAGGCATACTTCCAGCAAGAAGGAAAGGTAGCTGTTGACAGGCAGAGGCGAAAGAGTTTGACCAGGCAGGGTGACAGCACGGAGGCACAGTTTTTAAGGACAATAGGAGGCACTCCATCAGGTCCATAAGCCTTCTGAGGATTGAGGCCAGAGAGGGCATAGAAAACATGATTTTGAAGAATCTTTATAACAGGCATAAAGGAGTCAGAGGGGGGATGAGTAGGAGGAATATGCCCAGAATCGTCCAGAGTGGAGTTTTTAGAAAAAGTTTGAGAGAAGAGTTCAGCCTTAGAGATAGATGAGACGGCATCTCTTGTACTGTTCCTTGCGCGAAATGTAGCGCTTTTTAATGTTAAAAGATATAGAAAGTAGTGACATAAATACCGTATTATAGGAGTGACACAACCATGGAGTAACAGAACAACAAAATAATTCGACCTTTGAAACTTGTTCAGATGAGCCAAACCCGATGGATGTCCATTGAATCAGCAATTGTTAAATTATTTCAGCAGTGGACTGAGCTGAAAACCCATTTTGAATGGACAAGAAATGATGAATGATGCTACACTGCACAACTTTTTTATTCTATGTTTTGTGACATGAGAAACTAGGTTTATCTTATATTTTTTAAACAAATTCTAGGTGAAGTACAAAGAGTGAATAAAAATTTTGAAGCAGACACACAAGACTCAACAAAGTTGCTCCGTGATCTAGTTCATCTCATCGACTCCCTCACTAACAAGATCGTCATCCCAGGAAAACAGATTAAGGAAGGCGATTTGCTGTGTGACTTTTTGGATCCTAAACCCTACCTAGGCTACGAGTTTGAAAAGGAACTAACTGAAGATAAATGTCCTGACGAAGGTGACATTCATCGAAGGTGCACAGAGTTTGTTATTGAGCTTGTCACACAGCTGCGCCAACGTTTGCCTGAAAACATTCAAGTGTTGCAGTTAGTGTCATGACACTAACTGCAACACTTGAATGTTCCGTTGCACTTAAGCATGCATGCTTAAGTGCAACGGAATGTCTGACACCAATAAAAGCAGACATAATAGAACTAGCTAAATGGTTTGTATGTGAAAATGTACTTTTGACTCGTATTGATTTCCAGTGGAAAAAAGCTTCATCAAACACTGGACACAAATCTCTGACACTGTAGGACTGTGGGCAGAAATAGCCTCATATGTGGATGCAGCTGGAGAAAATCCTTTTCAAGAACTATCTGATTTGGCTCTGACAATACTCACTTTGCCTCATTCTGATGCCGACGTGGAACGTGTGTTCAGTCAGATGGGGATTGTTAAGTCAAAACTACGTAATAGACTAACTGTTAAGAGTTTAGAAGCACTCCTAACCATCAAATATGGAGTGAGAAGGAACGGAAAATGCTGTTATGATTATAAACTTCCAAAGCACATAATAAGAAAATTTGGCATCATGGATGTATATCAAACTACTAAGCCGTCAACGTCACAGCAGTCGGAAGAAAGAATGGTGACAAACATCGAAGGAGAGATACTGCAGAGTGGGACTATCAGACCTACAATAAAAGCTACTACACTGATGAGTAACATATATGTCGAAGACGAGTCCCAAAAACTTGTGTTCTTCCACAACAGGTTGACGTGAACCGCACATGAGATCAGGGTCTGGATGGTGGCCTCTCAGGCGGCAAAGGTGCTTTATTAAAGCCCTTCATCCATTTATAAACCTCGATCAAGTCACCTCGTAACCTTAGCCTTTCTAGAGAGTGCAGATGTAAATGCTTAAGTCTATCCTCATAAAGCAAGTTTCTCACCCCTTGAATTATTTTTCATCCTCCTTTGTACAGATTCTAACATCTTGATATCCATATCATAGTACGGTAACCAGAACTGAACCGCATAATCGAAATGAGGTCTAACTATTGCTTAGTAAAGTTTGAGGATGACTTCAGCGCTCCTGTTCTTTTCGCTCCTCGAGATGAAACCCAGTACTCTGTTTTCACGATTTTTAACCTGCATGCATTGAGCCCTAGGACGGAGGTCAGTGCTTCCAAAGACTCCCAAGTCTCTCACACTCAAACCTGCTCAGCGGAGTGTCATTTAATGAGTAAATGTGTAAGGGGTTATTCCTACTTACATTCAGCATACTACATATACTTCCCGACATTGAATTCCATCTGCCCAATCATAGAGCCTGCCTAGCTCATTCTGGAAAACGTTAGCGTCCTGCTCTGACTGGATTACTCTACCAATCTTGCTTGGTATCATCTGCGAACTTACCGATATCACTACTAATTCCTGTGTCAATATCATTGATGTAAAAAAGCTGTGGACCCAGCACCGACCGCTGTGGGACTCCACTCGTAACACAGCATTCAGATTTTTTTACCATTGTTTGCACTCTGCATCCTACCTCCAAGCCACGCTTTAATCCAATTCAAGACTTCCCCATCTAAGCCGTGTGCCTGTAATTTTTGTAATAGCCGGTGATGCGGGACGTTGTCACACGCTTTACTGAAATCTAGATATAGTATGTCATTAATTTTCATTTCCGTCAACCACCTCGGTTACTTTAGTTTGAAAGTACAACAGGTTAGTTAGGTAAGGCCTACCCTTCGTGAACCCATGCTGTGAGTCATGAATTAAACTATTCTTCTCTAGATAGTCCCGAATGCTCCTGGCTATAATTGATTCCAACGTCTTGCCAACAACAGATGTTAAGCTAATTGGGCGATAATTTGAGGTGGCTGACTTGTCTCCCTTTTTGAAAATCGGCGTCTCATTATCTATTTTCCATTAATTGGGCATGTATCCAGAATTAACCGACATCTAAAAAATATCGGTTAGTGGGCCACCGAGGACCTCCTTGCATTCTTTCAGGACCCGTGGGAATATTTTGTCTGGACCCGGAGATTTTTTTTTCTTTAACCTACATATCTCATCCTGGACAGCCTGCCTAGTGAGATCACATCCCTCAACTTCGCCCTCATATACCTAAACTCTCTCCGGAATAGTTGTTAGATTTTCCTCTGTGAATCTGAGAGGAAGTAGTCATTCAACATTTGATTCATATCTTCTCCACTCTAACGACCTCAACAGTGTTTGTGTTCAACGATCCAATTATTTCCATTATTTTCGTTCTGTACAAATTAAAGAACCCCTTGGGATCGCTCTTGGCCTCGTTGGCTACCCTAATCACGTAATTCCTTTTTGCTAGGCGGGTGTTCTTCTTTACCGATCTGGCTGGTTCAACATACCTACCCCAGAGGTGGGTTTCCCCATTTTTCATTTTCCTATAAATCCCTCTCTTTAAACCAATCTCATGCTTGAGCCGTTGGGTCATCCATTTAGGGTCGTTATTTTCCTTTCTACGTTCTTGGTAAAGGATATGCAGTCTGTGATCATCTGCTATTGCTCTAACCAAATTATTGTAGGTCATTTAAACATAGCTTCTCTGACCATCAGGTTCCCGTCCTGTTATCCGGCTCTCATTTATCCCAAAGGTTCTCCTCAAGATGTCTGCTAAGCCCCTCGCAATCGGCTCTTTTAAAGTCCGGCATCAACACATGGTTGAGTTGATGGGTTACCGCCCAGTCTAAGTTAGACCTAATCTCTTTGTGAGCACTACAACCTAGCTCTCTCCCAATACTAGAATCGTTGGATTCTAGATCTCCCACGACGCCTTCCCAATCTATATTCCTATAGTTGTAATCCCCCATTATATAGATATTTTTACTCCTGCTTGCCCTGCCAACCTCTTGTAGTAATATATCCGTGTCCTGCCCGCCAAGTTTGGTAGCCTGTAAAGAACCCATAGAGTTAGTCTGTCTTTCCCTTTGTGGACGTCCACCCAAACTGACTCTGAGTCGCCATTTGTTTGAACTGAATTGTTAGGGGAACATTTAAGAGTGTTTTTAACATAAAATGCAACCCCTCCTCCCCTTCTTCCCTTTCTTTCTTTTGAAACATTTGATAACGATATATATTTCCAATTCCGACATGAAGTTTTTGTTTGCAATATCAACCCATGTCTCCACGATTGCTATAACGTCGAATTTCTCTACACATGCCTTCCCCCTCAGTAGAGGAAACGTTTGTGATTGTATACGATAGTCGGTGTCACGAGAGCTGGCGGAGCTAATCTTTTTGGGATGGACTCGCGGACTTGGGATCATTGCTTGGGTGACGGTCTCTGCGCCGCATATTGACCTGTTGTTTCCCAGGTTTATCGGTACCAGAGATTGGAACCTCTGGTAACGCAGCTCTGGTAGCCGGGGGTGCTCCACAATGGAGCTAACCAATGCAATTTATTAGCCAATAATATACATTCTTGCTCTCAAGTGGTTATACTCTTTCTCTAAATAAATGCAAAAAAATATTAAACAATAAAGCAAAATATTGCAGGTAATATGATTATAATATTTCAAAAAAATTAAAAGACATGTACTCACTTCACCAGCAGACCAGCAAACGTCCTGAGAAATGTAATACTTTTCACCATTCTTCACCTGTTATATCTTCTTGGGCAAACAATTGTATTACAGTGGTTCTTAACCTTTTTCATCGTCTTAACCCTGAGACTCTCCAGGGCCCGTATTCTACATAGTGCTTATGGTCGACCATAACTAACCGTCATAGCTAACAGAATTTATGACCGTCAGTAGAATGACCGTCAGAAGTCTTCTTCTTCTTCTTCTTGTCGTCGGCCATAGCGCAGTAAATCAACAACACCGTGAGCCGCTAGAACGCACGGCTCACAATTTGTTAACTTTAAATTTATGGAATATAATATATTATTGACATCATTTTCTTTGATTTACATTATTTTGACCTCATATTACGACTTTTGGGGAAGTTAGAAATGGTAAAATAGAAATTCGTTATGAGAAAATGCGCTGAAACGTATTCCCGTTGAAAAGTGTGTAAACAAATGTACCGCCCTCTCAGCTGTTCGGCAGTGTTTACTCACGGCATGGATCCTCAACCTAAACGTCAAAGGAAGGCTAACTGGGGAGACGACGAGTCTCTCCAGCTGGCTATGTTATACAGGGACGAAGTCCACGTTTTGAAGAGGAACTTCAAGACGGTTGGTGTTTCCAACCAAAAGAAACACGATGTCTGGACGAAGATTACGGCCGACCTGAATGGATAGTTCCACCATGAGAGGACGGCCGTAGAGGTAAAGAAGCGATGGTTCACCATCACTTCTAAGTCAAGGATGAAGCTGAAGAACTTTCGAGATCATCGGAATGGAACTGGTAAGTAAGTTTTCATATATTAGCTTTAACTGATAAACACCCATTACACATTTTTTGTCTCATTCTGAGCACTTTGAATATCATATATATATATATATATATATATATATATATATATATATATATATATATATATATATATATATATATATATATATATATATATATATATAGTAAAGATTCATTTTAGTACCATGCCAGTATGTATGGGTAGGACACAAAGTAATGGGTTTAAACTGGATAAATTCAGACTCAACAGGGACATAGGCAAAAATTGGTTTACCAACAAGGTTGTGGATGAGTGGAATAGGCTTAGCAGTCATGTGGTGAGTGCCAATACAATTGTCACATTCAAAAATAGATTACATAAATTCATGGACAGCGATACTAGGTGGGGTAAGATACACGGGAGCTTAGGGTCAAAGGAGCTGCCTTGTTTAGGCCTACCGGCCTCTTGCAGACTCCAACGTTCATATGTTCATTACCTACCTTATGAAACATCACTAGCTCTTCATAAATCTTTTCTTCAAATGTTCAACAATCATGGAAATGCTTTCAAAATCCAATTCAAGGACTATTTATTATTGAAAATAGGGGATAATATTGACGAAAGAGTAGCATCCTTTAGCGGTGGCCGCGGCGACGGTGCAGCTGCAAAATATCTCGCAGAGGGTTTAGGGTGGGAGAGCATATTTAAACTTCTCCAACCGAGCTTTACGACCTGCTAACGGGGGGGGCATCACCCCCCTCGACGCCCCCTTCTAACCAGGGGGGGCTGCACCACCCCATGGACCCCCCCCCCCACATATATGTCTTATTTCTGCGAGGAGGTATTTCTCACAACACCAGCTGCTATATGTCTTATTTCTGCAAGGAGGTATTTCTCACAACACCAGCTGCACCGTCGCCGCGGCCGCCGCCATAGGGGGTTACGCTTTCGTGAATATTATCCCCTATTTTCAACAATAAATAGTCCTTGAATTGGATTTTGAAAGCGTTTCCATGATTGTTGAACGTTTGTAGAAAAGATATATGAAGAGCTAGTGATGTTTCATTTGGTAGGTAATGAATTACTGGCACGGTACTAAAATGAGTCTTGTGTGTGTGTATATATATATATATATATATATATATATATATATATATATATATAAAAATATATATATATATATATATATATATATATATATATATATATATATATATATATAAACATGGATATTTATAGAAGTATGTTGCAATACCCATACATGTTGCCATCAACAGACAACTGCTTGATGGAAATCAATCACATTGAAATAGTTTTGTATTGAAAGAAACAGGATGCTATTTGCCATAAATTTTCGTTTAGTTTATATATATGGGTAAACCAGTTTAAGTTTGTAATGAATATTATGTAGAGTCCATTCTTACCCTTATTACTCGTACTTTCTTTCATTAGAGATGCCTGTAAGATAAAGTATGAAAAAGGAAGAAATGCTCCTTTCTGACACACACAACCTTGAATAGTGGTGGGAGTGCAGCAGCTATTTTTTTTATATATAATTTTGTTTTACAACAAAAGAGTTGGCTCAAGGGCAACAAAAAGTGTAGAAAAAAAGCCCACTAATTGCCGCTCTCACAACAGAAGATACTATAGATTAGCCAAAAGAGAGGTCAATTCCGGGTGGAGAGGTGTCTTGATACACTCGTTGAGAGAGGTCAAGTTACAGGCAGGAGACAAAAACAAGTTTTATAACATCTCAGTAAAGTACCTGTCATAATCCACTTTAGCATTACATTCTGAGAAGACACTAATGTAGTGCTTTAGTAGAAGGGGAAAAAAGCAAAAAATACATGAATTTTTATTTTTTCCCAGGTGGCGGCCCTCCACCCCCTCCCCTTGACCCCATTGATGAACTTGTCGGGGACGTTTTGGGGCAAGACAGCAAGGTCATCACGGGATTTGAGGAGATTGATGACCTTGGACATCAAAGGACTGTCGACATGTATGTATCTATTTGTTTAATTTGTGAAGTACACTCTTTAGTTCTATTCTTCTCATTTTTAAATATAGTCAGTTCTGCTTAGCAAAAGTAATAAAAGCTTGTCATTTGCTTCAACCAGTATGTTACAAAACACTAGAAACATAACTCATCACTTGGAAAGAACATATGAGAGATATATCTTTACTGTTGGAATAGATTGTTTAATTAAAGGCTTTAGTTCAAGTTAACTATACCTGCAGGTAACGTCAAAGCTACAGCAACTTCTGTCAATTGATGCAATCCTACCTTGGTTCATAGTACTTCTCAATTAAGGTGTTTTCAATGAGTTCTTGGCCTACCTCAGAATGAGGAAAAATAGAAACAAGGTTCACTCCACTTACTTTTTTATGTTTTAACGTAACCGCCTTTGAGTGTGATGCACTTCTCCAATCTCGTCTTCAATTTTGAAATTCCGTCCCTGAAGAATGGTGGGTGAATCACTTATGAAAAGTCACCTTGTAACTCAATGGAAAATGCTGAAAGGATGCCAGCCCATGCATTACTTGTTGGAACCTATACCAACATGTTACAGCATTGGCGGGCTCCTGTCTCCACTCCTTCTTTGTTAGGCCGAGAATTCATTGAATCCTCCTCTTAATATCAATCCCCTCAAAGATATGCAACTCTTCTAGACCTTATTGATTGTCGTTAATTTAGTATGAGTATGCCTTCCATTTCCATAACACTATGCCATATTTACTCCCTAGTATATGAAAGGAAAAAGATACCCTATGGCAGATCTGCATTAGTTTATAACTGCTCATTTGTACACCCATTTCATGACTTTATACATTACTTGCAGTGAAGACGCAGCAGAGCCAGCGAGCCAGCTCATTGTAGGTCAGGGAGGTGCTGAGGCACCAACAGTAATAATTGTGCCTGAGCCCACCCTGCAGCCACAAACTGAGGGGGGTGCCTGGGGGAAGGTGCCAGCTGAGGATGATGCAGCAGCTGCTCAAGCAAGGGTGGCAGCTGCTGAGGAGGAGGCTGTAGCTTCAAGAGCTACAGCAGCTGCACAGGCTGGGGAGGCGGCTGCAGTGGCCATGTCGGCAGCTGCTGGGGAGGTGGCGGCTTGTGCTCGGGCCTTCACAGGCAAGGGCGCAGGAAGCAGCTGCAAGGGCGCAGGAGGCAGCTGAAAGGGCACGGGAGGCAGCTGCCAAAGAAAAAGCGGAAGCCATGCGTCTTAAACAAATTTTGCTCAAGTTACAAATTGAAAAGGAAAGGAAAAACAAATAATATACCTAATAAAAGTAGAAAAGGATGCACATAGTTCTATGATTGTGAAACCTTAGTTGTACTAATTTAATTATGCTTATGCAGGAATGATACAGTGTACAAATGCACTGGAAAAAGAGATTAAAATGAATATGTAAAAAAAATGCAAAAGAACACTAATGGAGAATAAAAAGGCAATGTGTGAAGAGCTAGGAGGAAGGTGAGAAATGACTTTCAGAATAATAGGAGATGTTCTTGAAGGAAGTGAAGGGAGCTTGAGAAAAGAATGAAAAGGTGTGTATGAACTATGAATGTAAAGGGTGTGAATAGGAATGTAATTGTAAGTGTGGAAGGTATAAGAAGATTGAAGGAGTACTATGAGTGTTTTTAGAGTATTGACAACAAAGAGGGGACTGTTAATTTGCAAATGTTTACAAAAGGAATATGGGTTATAATTGATTGATAGATTGATTACTTTATTAATGCAAGTGGAACAGTACCTTGGCATGTACTTGTCCAGTCGTGCTGAGGAACGGGTTTCAGTCTTCATTGCTAGAAATATAAACAAATTAACTAGTAGGTAGTTTCATAATAATAATGATACAGAATAATGCAGATTCTTAAGAAATGAGTGTTTCCCAGATTCAATTCGAAAAACATATATATATAAAATATCCAACTTACTGGAAATGCAAGTTGCAGAATTCATCTCGATACAGGCGACCTTCATTCCGCTGACCAGCTGGAAGTGGCGGCACAACTTGCACACCTTCAGGTTGTGCCATGGCAAGATCCACTTCTTCAGCGTTAGGTTGAGCCGCATCGAGAGGAATGGGAATATTCCTGTCCTTGCAGATGTTGTGGAGCATGCCGCATACATGTATCAGCTTGCACACCTTCACCGGGGGAGTTACTCGGACCTCGCTGTGTAGGACATGAAAGCGGCGCTTGAGCTGTCCTATTCCCCGTTCCACAACACTCCGTGTCCGTTTGTGGGCCCTAAAAGAAAATACAAATGATAATGGCAGTCAATATTAAGTACTTATGTTCCATTAACTATGGGTAAATTCACTACTTGCCATACCTAGCTTGACTAAATTTGACTTTGCTTGACTAAATTTGACTGTCCTTGACAATTTTTTTTCAGTTTAACCCGGTAGCAGCGGGGATCATGTTTCTTAACCCGAGAACGTCGACAGATCCTTTTTAGGGCTTTGACGAGTCGTGGCTGTGGTTATGAGAGTACTCTGATGTACGTTCCATGCTCTTTTCTTAGTCTCAAAATGCAGTGTAATTTTGTCGTTTCTCGGCCACTTCTCGGCTTTCCCATAGCCGAAACCCACGGGTTAACGGTCCCTCCAAGCGAAAAAAATGAGAAAAAATCAGCCCTCACACAAACCATTTCATAATATATATCAAAGCATTTGTGATCAGATTATGTATCATCTATTTTTTGGGGGTTATATGATGGCACAAATTTGGCCCGTCGCTGCTACACGGTAAATCCACAAATTTGGCCCGTCGCTGCTACCGGGTTAATTACATTTTTTAAATTGAAATCTATTTTTTTAAAATTTGAGTCAACTTTTGCAATTTGAAAGTCAAGTGTTTTAATTTAAAAGTCAACTTTTTAAATTTGAAGGTCAACCTTTTTACTAGGAAAATCAACTCTTTAAAATTCTGACAATTTTTTTTCATTTAAAGATCTTTTTCTTTAAATTTGAAGGTGCAAAGGTGTATTATTTTCTTTAAATCTGATGTACTTATTATTAACGTCATTAATTATTATTTAAGCTGATATAATATGTGTATTTTTTGTTGCCAGTTAATCTAGGTTAGGTTGAGTTTTTTCCTGATTTATTTGCTATTTTCATTTTTTATTATTATTCTAAAATGAACCTAAATAATTAAGTTTTTTTCGATCAGTCGAAACTTAGCCTAACCTATTATCCGAACTCTCTATATAATAGGTAAATGTTGTGATTGGCTCAGTTTGCTAATTACACCTGGTAGTGCGTGGCATGTCAACCCTACAAAATTTTTAGCGGATCTCACGTTCAACATGTTTATTGTAAGAAACTATACTGATACCCCAAAGAAAAATAAAGACAATCTACTCACCTATTATAGCGTGACTGAGGTCCAGGCAGAGGTCGCAGGTAAGGTGTCAGGAGCCATGGCTTGCTGGGATAGCCACTGTCTCCCAACAAGTGACTACCTGGTGGCACATGCCCTCTCTGGAACAATTCTGCCACTCCACAGCCATTCAAAATACGTGCATCATGCACTGAGCCAGGCCACTTCGCTAGGATATCCAGTATTCGATAGTTGGCATCGAATATGACCTGCACATTAATACTGTGATATCCCTTGCGGTTGACAAACACGTCTTCCTCCTCCTTTGGTGCCACAATCCTTACGTGTGTCCCATCAACGACACCAATAACCCCGGGAAAATTTGCAATGGTGAGGAAGTCTGCCTTGTTCGCCTCAGTAACGTCTTGGGTGGTGGGGAAGCTGATGAACTGCTTGAGAATATTGACGTTTGCAAGGGCGTCAATGGTCTGGGTGATGGCTCTGCTGATGCTGGGCTGTGATGGGCCGAGGTCGTCGCTGCTACACATTTGCATTTTTCCCGTGGCAAGATACCGCAGTGTGATGATCACCTTCATCTCCGGGGTGAGTGGGTTTCTCCTCTTGGTGTCACTTGACAAGGCTTCCCTCACAAGATCAGTGACGTACAAAATACCTTCCTTGTCAAGTCTGTATCTCCTGATAAGCTCAGCATCGCTGAGCTCGTTCAGTACGTCTCTTCTTCGAAAAGGCTGGGGAGCGTGTTGACGTGGGGCTGCCATGTTGACGCGCTTCTGACGGTCATAAGCAGAGTTATGACAGGGTGAACCCGACCTCAGCGTCCCGCGCAATTTTATGGTCGTCCATAAGAGTTTATGGTCGACCATAAGAGTTTCTGACGGAGTTATGTCTGAAATGCGCCATTTTGTTCCGCTATGACCGTCAGAAGAAGTTATGACGGTATGTAGAATACGGGCCCAGGGCCCGTATTCTACATAGTGCTTATGGTCGACCATAACTAACCGTCATAGCTAACAGAATTTATGACCGTCAGTATAATGACCGTCAGAAGTCTTCTTCTTCTTCTTCTTGTCGTCGGCCATAGCGCAGTAAATCAACAACACCGTGAGCCGCTAGAACGCACGGCTCACAATTTGTTAACTCTAAATTTATGGAATATAATATATTATTGACATCATTTTCTTTGATTTACATTATTTTGACCTCATATTACGACTTTTGGGGAAGTTAGAAATGGTAAAATAGAAATTCGTTATGAGAAAATGCGCGGAAACGTATTCCCGTTGAAAAGTGTGTAAACAAATGTACCGCCCTCTCAGCTGTTCGGTAGTGTTTACTCACGGCATGGATCCTCAACCTAAACGTCAAAGGAAGGCTAACTGGGGAGACGACGAGTCTCTCCAGCTGGCTATGTTATACAGGGACGAAGTCCACGTTTTGAAGAGGAACTTCAAGACGGTTGGTGTTTCCAACCAAAAGAAACACGATGTCTGGGCGAAGATTACGGCCGACCTGAATGGACAGTTCCACCATGAGAGGACGGCCGTTGAGGTAAAGCGATGGTTCACCATCACTTCTAAGTCAAGATGAAGCTGAAGAACTTTCGAGATCATCGGAATGGAACTGGTAAGTAAGTTTTTCATATATTAGCTTTAACTGATAAACACTCATTACACATTTTTGTCTCATTCTGAGCACTTTGAATATCATATATATATATATATATATATATATATATATATATATATATATATATATATATATATATATATATATATATATATATATATATATATATATATATATATATATATATATATATATATATATATATATGTAAAGATTCATTTTAGTACCATGCCAGTATGTATGGGTAGGACACAAAGTAATGGGTTTAAACTGGATAAATTCAGACTCAACAGGGACATAGGCAAAAATTGGTTTACCAACAAGGTTGTGGATGAGTGGAATAGGCTTAGCAGTCATGTGGTGAGTGCCAATACAATCACATTCAAAAATAGATTAGATAAATTCATGGACAGCGATACTAGGTGGGGTTAGATACACGGGAGCTTAGGGTCAAAGGAGCTGCCTTGTTTAGGCCTACCGGCCTCTTGCAGACTCCAACGTTCATATGTTCATTACCTACCTTATGAAACATCACTAGCTCTTCATAAATCTTTTCTTCAAATGTTCAACAATCATGGAAATGCTTTCAAAATCCAATTCAAGGACTATTTATTATTGAAAATAGGGGATAATATTGACGAAAGAGTAGCATCTTTTAGCGGTGTCCGCGGCGACGGTGCAGCTGCAAAATATCTCGCAGAGGGTTTAGGGTGGGAGAGCATATTTAAACTTCTCCAACCGAACTTTACGACCTGCTAACGGGGGGGGCATCACCCCCCTCGACGCCCCCTTCTAACCAGGGGGGGCTGCACCACTCCATGGACCCCCCCCACATATATATGTCTTATTTCTGCAAGGAGGTATTTCTCACAACACCAGCTGCTATATGTCTTATTTCTGCGAGGTATTTCTCACAACACCAGCTGCACCGTCGCCGCAGCAGCCGCCAGAGTAGGCTACGCTTTCGTGAATATTATCCCCTATTTTCAACAATAAATAGTCCTTAAATTGGATTTTGAAAGCGTTTCCACGATTGTTGAACGTTTGTAGAAAAGATGTATGAAGAGCTAGTGATGTTTTATATGGTAGGTAATGAATTACTGGCACGGTACTAAATGAGTCTTGTGTATATATATATATATATATATATATATATATATATATATATATATATATATATATATATATATATATATATATATATATATATATATATATATATATATATATATATATATAGATATATACAAAAATGGATATTTATAGAAGTATGTTGCAATACCCATACTTGTTGCCATCAACAGACAACTGCTTGATGGAAATCAATCACATTGAAATAGTTTTGTATTGAAAGAAACAGGATGCTATTTGCCATAAATTTTCGTTTAGTTGATATATATGGGTAAATCAGTTTAAGTTTGTAATGAATATTATGTAGAGTCCATTCTTACTCCTTATTACTCGTACTTTCTTTCATCAGAGATGCCTGTAAGATAAAGTATGAAAGAGGAAGAAATGCTCCTTTCTGACACACACAACCTTGAATAGTGGTGGGAGTGCAGCAGCTATTTTTTTTTATATAATTTTGTTTTACAACAAAGAGTTGGCTCAAGGGCAACAAAAAGTGTAGAAAAAAAGCCCACTAATTGCCGCTCTCACAACAGAAGATACTATAGATTAGCCAAAAGAGAGGTCAATTCAGGTGGAGAGGTGTCTTGATACACTTGTTGAGAGAGGTCAAGTTACAGGCAGGAGACAAAAACAAGTTTTATAACATCTCAGTAAAGTACCTGTCATAATCCACTTTAGCATTACATTCTGAGAAGACACTAATGTAGTGCTTTAGTAGAAGGGGAAAAAAGCAAAAAATACATGAATTTTTATTTTTCCCAGGTGGCCCCTCCACCCCTCCCTTGACCCCATTGATGAACTTGTCGGGGACGTTTTGGGGCAAGACAGCAAGGTCATAACGGGATTTGAGGAGATTGATGACCTTGGACATCAAAGGACTGTCGACATGTATGTATCTATTTGTTTAATTTGTGAAGTACACTCTTTAGTTCTATTCTTCTCATTTTTAAATATAGTCAGTTCTGCTTAGCAAAAGTAATAAAAGCCTGTCATTTGCTTCAACCAGTATGTTACAAAACACTAGAAACATAACTCATCACTTGGAAAGAACATATGAGAGATATATCTTTACTGTTGGTATAGATTGTTTAATTAAAGGCTTTAGTTCAAGTTAACTATACCTGCAGGTAACGTCAAAGCTACAGCAACTTCTGTCAATTGATGCAATCCTACCTTGGTTCATAGTACTTCTCAATTAAGGTGTATTCAATGAGTTCTTGGCCTACCTCAGAATGAGGAAAAATAGAGCAAAGGTTCACTCCACTTACTTATGTTTTAACGTAACCGCCTTTGAGTGTGATGCACTTCTCCAATCTCGTCTTCAATTTTGAAATTCCGTCCCTGAAGAATGGTGGGTGAATCACTTATGAAAAGTCACCTTGTAACTCAATGGAAAATGCTGAAAGGATGCCAGCCCATGCATTACTTGTTGGAACCTATACCAACATGTTACAGCATTGGCAGGCTCCTGTCTCCACTCCTTCTTTGTTAGGCCGAGAACTCATTGAATCCTCCTCTTAATATCAATCCCCTCAAAGATATGCAACTCTTCTAGACCTTATTGATTGTCGTTAATTTAGTATGAGTATGCCTTCCATTTCCATAACACTATGCCATATTTACTCCCTAGTATATGAAAGGAAAAAGATACCCTATGGCAGATCTGCATTAGTTTATAACTGCTCATTTGTACACCCATTTCATGACTTTATACATTACTTGCAGTGAAGACGCAGCAGAGCCAGCGAGCCAGCTCATTGTAGGTCAGGGAGGTGCTGAGGCACCAACAGTAATAATTGTGCCTGAGCCCACCCTGCAGCCACAAACTGAGGGGGGTGCCTGGGGGAAGGTGCCAGCTGAGGATGATGCAGCAGCTGCTCAAGCAAAGGTGGCAGCTGCTGAGGAGGAGGCTGTAGCTTCAAGAGCTACAGCAGCAGCTGCACAGGCTGGGGAGGAGGCTGCACGGGCCATGAAGGCAGCTGCAGAGGAGGTGGCGGCTTGTGCTCGGGCCTTCACAGGAGCTGCAAGGGCGCAGGAGGCAGTTGCAAGGGCGTATCGAGGAGGGCAGGAAGGAGACGGCGAGGAACAGGGACGTGTACAAGTCCAGGAAACTGACTGGGCCCAAGTCATAGGCCAAAAGGCTAAAGTGATTGTTCAGGGACGAGGGCCAGATAGCCGGCAAGACGTGCTGCGGCAATAGTGACATCGGAATTCAACCAAAATAAGTTGTGATTGTATATAGAAAAATGAATATTTTGCTTTTGTTGAGTAAAATTAAGATCTTTCTGCATGCTTTCCTCAAGTATTAAGTTTCAAATGTGAAAATTAAGTGATTTATGAGATGTTAAAACTTACGTAAAAATTGCACTAAATAAAAAAAAATAAGTAGCTATTTCGGGCAAAAACTTATAAGATATGCTAAATATTGCTATTGATTCTGAAAATATAAGTGATTATCTCTGCATTTGGTGATGTTTGTGCATCTAGCGTAAAATCTGAGGATTTTATAGCCTTTTTAAGTTTTGTTATACTTATATAAAAAAAACAATTAATCGGGATTTTATTAGGGAACGACTTTGAATTTTTTGATACCGCTGCTCATGGAGACTCATATATGCCTAAGGGAGGTGCCTGTTTTAGTTTCAGGTCGCTAGCTGCTTTGGTTTTGAAAATATTTAAATTTTAAATTTTTGAAAATCGGCCCCCTGCGAATCGGCCCCGCGCCCCGTTTCCCGTCAAGAGATTGTGAAGTCTATGCCTGCAGGTAACATCAAAGCTACAGCAACTTCTGTCAATTGATGCAATCCTACCTTGGTTCATAGTACTTCTCAATTAAGGTGTATTCAATGAGTTCTTGGCCTACCTCAGAATGAGGAAAAATAGAGCAAAGGTTCACTCCACTTACTTTTTTTTGTTTTAACGTAACCGCCTTTGAGTGTGATGCACTTCTCCAATCTCGTCTTCAATTTTGAAATTCCGTCCCTGAAGAATGGTGGGTGAATCACTTATGAAAAGTCACCGTGTAACTCAATGGAAAATGCTGAAAGGATGCCAGCCCATGCATTACTTGTTGGAACCTATACCAACATGTTACAGCATTGGCAGGCTCCTGTCTCTACTCCTTCTTTGTTAGGCCGAGAACTCATTGAATCCTCCTCTTAATATCAATCCCCTCAAAGATATACAACTCTTCTAGACCTTATTGATTGTCGTTAATTTAGTATGAGTATGCCTTCCATTTCCATAACACTATGCCATATTTACTCCCTAGTATATGAAAGGAAAAAATATACCCTATGGCAAATCTGCATTAGTTTATAACTGCTCATTTGTACACCCATTTCATGACTTTATACATTGCTTGCAGTGAAGACGCAGCAGAGCCAGCGAGCCAGCTCATTGTAGGTCAGGGAGGTGCTGAGGAACCAACAGTAATAATTGTGCCTGAGCCCACCCTGCAGCCACACTCTGAGGGGGGTGCCCGGGGGAAGGTGCCAGCTGAGGATGATGCAGCAGCTGCTCAAGCAAAGGTGGCAGCTGCTGAGGAGGAGGCTGTAGCTTCAAGAGCTACAGCAGCAGCTGCACAGGCTGGGGAGGAGGCTGCACGGGCCATGAAGGCAGCCGCAGAGGAGGTGGCGGCTTGTGCTCGGGCCTTCACAGGAGCTGCAAGGGCGCAGGAGGCAGTTGCAAGGGCGCAGGAGGCAGCTGAAAGGGCACGGGAGGCAGCTGCCAAAGAAAAAGCGGAAGCCATGCGTCTTAAACAAATTTTGCTCAAGTTACAAATTGAAAAGGAAAGGAAAAACAAATAATATACCTAATAAAAGTAGAAAAGGATGCACATAGTTCTATGATTGTGAAACCTTAGTTGTACTAGTTTAATTATGCTTATGCAGGAATGATACAGTGTACAAATGCACTGGAAAAAGAGATTAAAATGAATATGTAAAAAAAATGCAAAAAGAACACTAATGGAGAATAAAAAGGCAATGTGTGAAGAGCTAGGAAGGAAGGTGAGAAATGACTTTCAGAATAATAGGGAGATGTTCTTTAAGGAAGTGAAGGGAGCTTGAGAAAAGAATGAAAAGGTGTGTATGAACTATGAATGTAAAGGGTGTGAATAGGAATGTAATTGTAAGTGTGGAAGGTATAAGAAGATTGAAGGAGTACTATGAGTATTTTTAGAGTATTGACAAAGAGAGGAATGTTAATTTGCAAATGTTTACAAAAGGAATATGGGTTATAATTGATTGATAGATTGATTACTTTATTAATGCAAGTGGAACAGTACCTTGGCATGTACTTGTCCAGTCGTGCTGAGGAACGGGTTTCAGTCTTCATTGCTAGAACGAAAAACAAATTAACTAGTAGGTAGTTTCATAATAATAATGATACAGAATAATGCAGATTCTTAAGAAATGAGTGTTTCCCAGATTCAATTCGAAAAACATATATATATATATATAAAATATCCAACTTACTGGAAATGCAAGTTGCAGAATTCATCTCGATACAGGCGACCTTCATTCCGCTGACCAGCTGGAAGTGGCGGCACAACTTGCACACCTTCAGGTTGTGCCATGGCAAGATCCACTTCTTCAGCGTTAGGTTGAGCCGCATCGAGAGGAATGGGAATATTCCTGTCCTTGCAGATGTTGTGGAGCATGCCGCATACATGTATCAGCTTGCACACCTTCACCGGGGGAGTTACTCGGACCTCGCTGTGTAGGACATGAAAGCGGCGCTTGAGCTGTCCTATCCCCCGTTCCACAACACTCCGTGTCCGTTTGTGGGCCCTAAAAGAAAATACAAATGATAATGGCAGTCAATATTAAGTACTTATGTTCCATTAACTATGGGTAAATTCACTACTTGCCATACCTAGCTTGCCTAAATTTGACTTTGCTTGACTAAATTTGACTGTCCTTGACAATTTTTTTTCAGTTTAACCCGGTAGCAGCGGGGATCATGTTTCTTAACCCGAGAACGTCGACAGATCCTTTTTAGGGCTTTGACGAGTCGTGGCTGTGGTTATGAGAGGAGTACTCTGATGTACATTCCATGCTCTTTTTTTAGTCTCAAAATGCAGAGTAATTTTGTCATCTCTCGGGCACTTCTCGGCTTTCCCATAGCCGAAGCCCACGGGTTAATGGTCCCTCCAGGCGAGAAAAATGAGAAAAAATCACCCCTCACACAAACCATTTCATAATATATATCAAAGCATTTGTGATCAGATTATGTATCATCTATTTTGAGGGGTTTATATCATGGCACAAATTTGGCCTGTCGCTGGTACACAGTAAAGCCACAAATTTGGCCCGTCGCTGTTACCGGGTTAATTACATTTTTTAAATTGAAATCTATTTTTTTAAATTTGAGTCAACTTTTGCAATTTGAAAGTCGTGTTTTAATTTAAAAGTCAACTTTTTAAATTTGAAGGTCAACTTTTTTACTAGGAAAATCAACTTTAAAATTCTGACAACTTTTTTTCATTTAAAGATCTATTTCTTTAAATTTGAAGGTGCAAAGGTGTATTATTTTCTTTAAATCTGATGTACTTATTATTAACGTCATTAATTATTATTTAAGCTGATATAATATGTGTATTTTTTGTTGCCAGTTAATCTAGGTTAGGTTGAGTTTTTTCCTGATTTATTTGCTATTTTCATTTTTTATTATTATTCTAAAATGAACCTAAATAATTAAGTTTTTTTCGATCAGTCGAAACTTAGCCTAACCTATTATCCGAACTCTCTATATAATAGGTAAATGTTGTGATTGGCTCAGTTTGCTAATTGCACCTGGTAGTGCGTGGCATGTCAACTCTACAAAATTTTTAGCGGATCTCACGTTCAACATGTTTATTGTAAGAAACTATACTGATACCCCAAAAAAAAATAAAGACAATCTACTCACCTATTATAGCGTGACTGAGGTCCAGGCAGAGGTCGCAGGTAAGGTGTCAGGAGCCATGGCTTGCTGGGATAGCCACTGTCTCCCAACAAGTGACTACCTGGTGGCACATGCCCTCTCTGGAACAATTCTGCCACTCCACAGCCATTCAAAATACGTGCATCATGCACTGAGCCAGGCCACTTCGCTAGGATATCCAGTATTCGATAGTTGGCATCGAATATGACCTGCACATTAATACTGTGATATCCCTTGCGGTTGACAAACACGTCTTCCTCCTCCTTTGGTGCCACAATCCTTACGTGTGTCCCATCAACGACACCAATAACCCCGGGAAAATTTGCAATGGTGAGGAAGTCTGCCTTGTTCGCCTCAGTAACGTCTTGGGTGGTGGGGAAGCTGATGAACTGCTTGAGAATATTCACGTTTGCAAGGGCGTCAATGGTCTGGGTGATGGCTCTGCTGATGCTGGGCTGTGATGGGCCGAGGTCGTCGCTGCTACACATTTGCATTTTTCCCGTGGCAAGATACCGCAGTGTGATGATCACCTTCATCTCCGGGGTGAGTGGGTTTCTCCTCTTGGTGTCACTTGACAAGGCTTCCCTCACAAGATTAGTGACGTACAAAATACCTTCCTTGTCAAATCTGTATCTTCTGATAAGCTCAGCATCGCTGAGCTCGTTCAGTACGTCTCTTCTTCGAAAAGGCTGGGGAGCGTGTTGACGTGGGGCTGCCATGTTGACGCGCTTCTGACGGTCATAAGCAGAGTTATGACAGGGTGAACCCGACCTCAGCGTCCCGCGCAATTTTATGGTCGTCCATAAGAGTTTATGGTCGACCATAAGAGTTTCTGACGGAGTTATGTCTGAAATGCGCCATTTTGTTCCGCTATGACCGTCAGAAGAAGTTATGACGGTATGTAGAATACGGGCCCAGGGCATTACCGTGACCCCTATATTAAAGTTTGTAATAGTGAACTTTGCGTAAAGGTAAAACAAAACTATATGAAGACCCTGATTTATTGGAAATGTTACAAATAAAATACCTTGAAAAATGCCAAACATCCCCTACAAGTGCTAAAACAGTACAGAACATCAAGCTTTTTCCACTTATAAACACTTATAAATTGGGTAAGATGATAGCCTATAGCACAGTATCCATTAAAAACGCATCATTGATAAATAAAATTGTTCACGAGAGGTATATTAATTCCTCTTAAGAAAAAAAAATTCTACAAAATAATAGACTAGTTTCTTAAACGCAAAATAATAGCTTAGTGTTCCTAAATGCAAAATAATAGCCTAGTTTCCTAAATGCAAAATAATAGCCTTGTTTCCTAAATGCAAAATAATAGCCTAGTTTCCTAAATGCAAAATAATAGCCTTGTTTCCTAAATGCAAGAGAATAACTTAATATTCTTAAATGCAAAATAATAGTAGTATTCCTAAATGCAAAATAATAGCTTAGTGTTCTTAAATGCAAAATAATAGCCTAGTAATCCTAAATGCAAAAAAAAAAAAATAGCTTAGTATTCTTAAATGCAAAATAATAGCCTAGTATTTCTAAATGCAAAATAATAGCGTAATATTCCTCAATGCAAAATAAGATTAGTATTCTTAAATGCACAATAATAACCTAGTATTTCTAAATGCAAAATAATAGCGTAGTATTCCTAAATCCAAAACAATAGATTAGTATTCTTAAATGCAAAATAATAGCCTTGTACTCAGGAATGCAAAATAATAGGCTAGTATTCTCAAATGCAAAAAAATAGCCTAGTATTTTCAAGTGCAAATTTATAGCTTAGTATTCTTAAATAAAAAAAAATAAAAAATAATACCTTAGTATTCCTAAATGCAAAATAATAGCTTTGTATTCCTAAATGCAAAATTATAGTTTAGTATTCTTAAATGCGTAATAATAGCCTAGTATTCCTAAATGCGAAATAATAACTTAGTATTTACGAATGTAAAATAGTAACTTAATATTCCTAAATGCAAATAGCCTAGTATTCCTAAATGCAATATAATAGCTTAGTATTCTTAAATGCAAAATAATAGCCTGGTATTCCTAAATGCAATATAATAGCATAGTATTCCTAAATGCAAAGTAATAACGTAATGTTACTAAGTGCAAAATAATAACCTACTTTTATTTATTTATTATTATTATTATTATTTTTTTTTTCGTCTACGCCTATAGCGCCGGTAGGCTTGCTTGAGGGGCCTGGATGTTGTTCGGCCCCAGCCCGTCATGGCGCAGGCAAGTGTTTATAGTGCAAAATAATAGAATAGTATTCCAAAATGAAAAATGATAGAATATTATTAATAAATGCAAAATAATAGCTTAGTATTCGTGAATGCAAAATAATTGAATAGTATTCCTAAATGCAAAATATTGGCCTGGTTTTACTAAATGCAAAATTATAAGCTAGTGTACAAAGTAAAATTATAATGTGGTTCTCTTCACTACTTCATTGGCTTATTAGCAGGTTATTACAGACTGTAAAGCTCTTTCCACTTGCAATTTATTACAGTTGTAGATACGGTATAACATGCAGAAAAGCTTACACCATACGAATAAAATCCAGTATTCCTCGAAACATATTACCTTGTCCCTCATTGTGGGAAAATGGAACGCAAAGCGCCTTGAGTGTCACAGAGCAAGAGCGAAGCACATGCAGTCCCCCACCGTAGCTATGCTCTGACTGATTGACTGGGGGTTGATGTCTTTAGTGAGGTCTGTTAGCGACAAAGAATGGTGAAATAGTCACAGGCTGGACAAAAGTGCCAATATTGGTACAGAGGTGGGGATGGATATACTAATCAACATTTTCTCTCGGCCCAGGAAAAATAAGTAATGGATGACCGTTTTGGGGGCTATTTTCCAAGATGGCCGCCACCAAACCTATGATATATCACTTAATGCCATGTGTTTCTATTCTACCTATTCTTTCTATTCAAACAACTTGATCTATAGCCTTCTATTTCATAAATAGACACTAGATTGATGTTTTCATCAATTGGTATACATTATTACCATATGACAGGGTAGCCACATTGGATTTTATAACGATTTTGTGTTGAAAATGATCGGTTTGTATAGCAACTGTCAAATATAAACTTAATTGTGTGGTTTTCAGAAGCAAATTAAATTTTAAAAGTAATGTTATTATTTTTTTCAGGCTGGTATATACACTATTGAATTTTATAAATTCAACATGGCTGCTAATACAGCCACCGAACAACAAAGGATAATAACCTTGCCAGTAAACATTCAACAGGTAAGTGTAATACATGTACTATAAGGTTTTGCATGCAGTAGAAGTTACTGGAAAAGTCAAAATGAGAGTGCAACTAATATTCTAGAATATAATATTAAAAACACTCTGCCATGATCCACCTTTTATCTCAGAATTTGGAGACATCCGTCATGGAACAAAGTCTGATCTCCTCAACTGCCTGTCTAGTGAGTCACAGCTTCCTTTCTGAGCAGAGGGTACAGTCTTTGGCGGGGGCGTAGCCACATTTCCTACATGGCTCCAAAATGAGTATACTGTCATATCTACTACATTTAAGCAGTCATATCTCATACACAAAAATGGTGCATGCGGCACATCTACACCAATAATGGTGCACACGGTATATCTCCTACACCGAAATGGTACATACAGCATATCTCCTACACATAAAATGGAGTACCCAGCGTTTCTCCTACACCAAAATGGTGTATACAGCATATCTCCTACACAAAAAAACAGTACCCAGCATATTTTTTACACCGAGAATAATATTATTAGGGCAATGAATATTCAACATAATGGACTCAATATATTTTATTTAAAGATATAATTATGACATGCTTAGTTTCATCAAAGGTAAATTATTAAAATGTCTTAATCAATAAAATTATATATATATATATATATATATATATATATATATATATATATATATATATATATATATATATATATATATATATATATATATATATATATATATATATATATATATATATATATATATATATATATATATATATATATATATATATATATATATATATATATATAAACATATATAAATAAAAATGAAATACTTGGCAATTTTATTATAGAGGCACAATTTCATTTATATAAATACCTCTGGCCCGTCTTGAATAATACCCCAACAAGTGGGACATTTTGCTGGGTTGTTTTAATCTGCTGCCCCCAGTAGGGTATCAATACAACTAGTACATGATGCAGCATGTCTGCACGGCAATAGTGCCACTGTCGAACCCACGCACCTATGATTCGTCAGCGGGGTTCGAACCCACCGCACCAGTCAGGCCAAGTATATTGTGTAGGAAATATATACAGGCCTACACTACTCTAACCTACACTACCCAGTTTGCTGTTCACACATGTAATAAACAACTTAGTATAGTAACGGTGTCTGTATTATTAAGTCTGTAATATTAAAACTATTGACTCCAGAGCGGGGTTCGAACCCAGCGCACCGTGCACTCAGGCCATGTATGAGACAGACACCACAACAGGACCTTGTGTGGGAAATGTGACGGTATAGATTTTTGTGTGTAGGAAATACGCCGGGTATTGTGTAGGAAATGTGACCGTATTGATTTATGTGTGTAGGAAATACGCTGTATATGAGTCGGAAATATGCTGTCTGTAGGAAATACGCCGTTTATGTGTCGGAAATGTGACGGTATAGATTTTTGTGAGTAGGAGATACGCCTTATCCGTGTCGGAGATATGACGGTACCCTATAAAAAGCGAAATTTTGTAGATGTGACTTGTAGGAAACTAAACTAAGTGAAGACATCCAAATAAAGTTTGATAATAACTACAATGTATGGAGGAAAGACAGAAAGGGCAAAGGTGGTGGAGGAGTGGTGGTAATGACGAGGAAGGAGGTATTAGTACAATCAGTCGTATATGGAGAAGGAGAGGCAGAAATAGTGAGTGTTAATCTGGAGAACAGAAACAGAGAAAGGATGACGATTATAGCAACGTATGTACCACCAAGAACTAGCTCATGGAGTAGAGATGAATATGAGGCCATGATTGAGGATACCATTCAGAGTTTAAGTAGACTACTCAAGACAAACAAAAGACTTCTGCTAGGAGGTGATTGTAAGTACAAGGAGGTAGATTGGGAGATTTCTGAAAGTGGAGGTAGTAATACTTCATGGGTGGGGGGAAAGGTTTTTAAGATTGACGATGGCAGACTTGATGATGCAATGGGTGAAGGAAAACACAAGATACAGAAGTGATGACGAACCAGCGAGACTGGACCTGGCGTTAACGAAGGGAATGCACTTGATGAGTGAATTAAGGTATAGACGCCCTCTGGGAAAGAGGGACCATGTGATCCTAGAGATGGTAACAGAGGAGGAAGGAGGTGAAGGGGATGAATCCTATAAAAGAAACAGGTTAAGCTACAGGAAGGCAGATGTGGAAAACCTCAGGAAGTACTATGGAGAGCTGGACTGGGATGAGTTAAAGAGAACAAGTGAAGTGCAAGAAAAGTGTGATATTTTCATGGAGGCGTATAAACCAGGGGTTATGAAATTTGTACCAGAATACAAACCTGAAGAAAAGGAAAAAAGGACTGGTTTAATGCAAGGTGTGCTGAGGCAAGAGAAAAGAGACAAAGCTTGGAAAAGATTCAAAAGAAATAAAAACCAAAGGAATAAAGAAGATTTTAAGGTAGCGAGAAATGAATACGTGAAAATAAGGAAGGAAGAAGAGAAGGGGCATGAAAAGGATATTGTGGAAGGTGCAAGGAACAACCCAAACTGTTTTACAGATTCATAAATGGAAAGATCACACCAAGGGAAACAATGGAAAGACTGAGCAATGGGAATGTGATAATTGAAGATCCTTAATTAAGACATGACTGAGCAAAACAAAAAGTTCCAGCAAGTCTTTACAATAGAATCAAATTTCAAGTTACCGCAACCGCACTGATGATTTTCCAGTACCGCGCCACCTCTGGCAGACAGCTATATGAGCCTGTTTGCAGATGATGCAAAATTGCTAAGACATATTAGAGACAGTAAAGACTGTGAAATTCTCTAAGATGACCTCAACAAGATTTGGAAATGGAGTATTTAATGGGAGATGAAATTCAATGTGAAGAAATGTCATGTAATGGAAATGGGGAGGAGTGAAGGGAGACCAAAATGGACATATAAAATGGGAAATGGAGAAATATTAACCCGGCAGCTTCGGCGGACCCCGTTTGGGGCTCGCCTCAAAACCCCTAATTCCAGCTAATTGTAGGTGGTGGCAGCATAGCGCAACCCACCATGCATGGCCATTGTGGTGGGTGAGTGATCTTGAGGTGGGCTTATTTGTCACAGGTTGTGTTGTAAGGTCATGGCAGACTGAATTAGCTACCCATACAGTAATCACTTGTTAAATTCTCTAGAGTAGACAACAAGCGACTCTCGGCTAGATGCCACGCGTCACGACTGCTTGTTTTGTAACAAACACTGCCCATAACAATGGAGTAAAAGTAAATATTTTAACGGCTTTATGGTTATGAGAGGAGTACTCTGATGTACGTTCCATGCTCTTTTCTTAGTCTCAAAATGCAGTGTAATGTTGTCATTTCTCGGCCACCTCTTGGCTTTCCCATAGCCGAAGCCCACGGGCTAAAGAGAGTTCAAGAAGAGAGAGATCTGGGAGTGACAATACAAGATAATCAACAGCCTAAAAGTCATGTAAATTGGATATTCAGTGATACGTATAATATGGTGAGAGGTATAGGATTAGCATTCCACTACATGGATAAGGATATGAAGAAAAAGTTAGTAACCACTATGATTAGGCCAAAATTGGAATATGCGGAGGCAGTGTGGTCTCCCATAAGAAACACAAAAAAACTAGAAAGAATACAAAGAATGGCAACAAATATGGTTTCAGTGTAATGGCCAAATGTACTACAATTGTAATGGTATTTTTCCCATGTAAATAGAGTTAACCTGGGGTGTTTGCACAACCAGTTATATATGTATGTGGGTTTCTCATGAGAGAGAGAGAGAGAGAGAGAGAGAGAGAGAGAGAGAGAGAGAGAGAGAGAGAGAGAGAGAGAGAGAGAGAGAAAGAAGTTTGAGAGAGAAGGGAGAGAGAGAGAGAGCGAGAGGGAAGAGATGGGGGTTGAAACAAAGAGGCTGTTGTGCTCCCATATCTCCCCTACAATCTGTAGTGTCAACAAAATTCAGAGGTGTCAGGGGTCAAAACAGGGTATCGTTGCCAAAAGCGGTCAATCTGCCTTTTTTTAATTATTGCGGGAGAACGGTAAATATTTATAATGGAAATAAAATACTAGTGACCTTATATTGATATTGGAGGCCTACCAAGGAAATCTCAGGTCTCAAGCAGGCCTAACCTGCGGTCAGTTTGTCACTCCGTGACGTCACACCAAGGCATTTTGGGCATTGTGGGAGCGAGCTCATTCTCACGAGCGACATCGCCCCTTTCAGGTGAGGAAAGAACTGTTCACGGTGTTCAACTCACTTTGGCTATAATACTATAACTGAGACTGGATTCTCACGAGCGACATCGCCCCTTTCAGGTGCGCCAAAGGCAAGCCTGACAGATGGGAAGCTGGGCGTCGTCCAGACCAAGGCCAACATGCAGCAGTAAACACTTTTGAAGCTGCGTTGTGGGGGATTGCCTGTGGCAAGGTGTGTGAAGAGAGGAAGGAAGGAGAAGGCCAAAAGGGTGGTATGTGTGTCGTTCTCAGGGGTAACAATGGATAAGCGCAAACACTCACTAGTTTTAGTTAGGACTTAATTAAGGTGTGGAATGGTGGAGTCTGTGTTTCCCCGTGTGGGTGGAAACAGTTATTATGTTGGTGCTACTTATTGCCATGTGTGCATGTTAGTTTAAGGTGTTAATGTTAACCTGTGTTCATGGTATTTACAAATGTAATTAGTGATGTAAGATACGTAAGCTAACCTCTAATAAGTGGACCCTGTCCACCATTCACCATCAGAATCTCTAAGCAATAATTACCTCAAGTAACTTTCTTAAAGTCGTGTTACCTATATTACTTGGACAGGTGATGATCCTGTGCGATAATGGTGCTTTATAAGACTGGGTGAATAAACTACTAATTTTACTCTGTGGTTTAAATGATCAATAATTAATTCTACTTTGAGCTATAATGAACCTACATAATTAATTAAAAGAGTGCCCATGAACGGCACGACACCATGTCCTTAGGTAAGCTGCTGGGGTAGTCCTCGGTGGAAGAAAGTGTAAGCCATCAGCAGGGGACAGCTGCTGGACACACAGGAGGAACTGTCACCAGGAGGGACACAACACACACAAGAAAAAAGACAACAACAACAACAACAAGCAGGAGGAGGAGGAAACAAGGACAAAATAAACTCAGCACTCACCAATAGTGTGCTGCTCCTTCTCTTCCATTCTCTTCCTCCTCCTCATCTTCTTACTCTTCTTCTTCTTCTTCTTCTTCTTGTTGTCTGTGCATATTGTTGTAAATTGTCCATTCTCTTCCTCCTTTCTCTGCATCATAAAAAACTGTGTCAACAACCACTGAGCTCCTTCAGACTGTAATGGCACAGATTGGCACCAAAACACTCAAGCTAAATCTTTAAACACACAACAGCTTCTGGCATAAAATAACAAAGAATGACCTCGCTCACTCAGATAATAATAATAATGTCTCATTTGTACGGAAGAACAGATGATTTTTTGGAGTAAAGACGTGTGGTTTTGTCAGGTTAGGTCAGAGGGCGGCACCCAGCATTTTTACGGCACACCTAAGGGTGGAGAAGGGGTCAACAAACAGGTGGGCCATTATTTAAAAGCACCAAAATCTCCCAGAAAGAAACATTTTTGTCCACCAGTGTCCCACGGGTCATGTTCTGGGGACAGTGTTGCCTCTAGACAAGGTAATACTTTTTTGGTCCCTGAATGCAGTGCAGTAAAGAAACACTTCCAGAAAATAGAAACAAAATTTATATGACACAAATATGTTTATGTAAGTGAAGCGCACCCCCGCTGGGCTGTGTGCCAGGGGGCGACACATTCCTCAGGCCCACAAAACACCCAAAAGACAATCACAAAACACCAAAAAATCTGCATTATGAAGCCAAATCTATACCGCTAAATTACACCAGTCCAGAGCGCTGAAAGAACATGGCTCTCCACCACACTGTGACCCCCCCAGGGGAGACTGTGTGTATGCACACACCCCTGGAAGCAGCGAGGCTCCTTCCTTAACCCCCTGGACCCCAGCGATGCGTCACGGAGCGTTGAGGCGCCCTAATGGAACAGCCAAGGAGGCTAATGTTTTAACCCATTAGCAGCGGGGATCATGTTTCTTAATGGTCCCTCTAAGTGAGAAAAATGAGAAAAAATCATCACTCTCACAAACCATTTCATAATATATATCAATGCATTTGTGATCAGTTTATGCATCATTTATTTTGGGGGGGTTATATCATGGCATAAATTTGGCCCGTCGCTGCTACACGGTAAAGCCACAAATTTGGCCCGTCGCTGCTACATGGTAAAGCCACAAATTTGGCCCGTCGCTGCTACACGGTAAAGCCACAAATTTGGCCCGTCGCTGCTACACGGTAAAGCCACAAATTTGGCCCGTCGCTGCTACACGGTAAAGCCACAAATTTGGCCCGTCGCTGCTACACGGTAAAGCCACAAATTTGGCCCGTCGCTGCTACCGGGTTAACTGTACACGAAAGGGGTATGACGGGACAGTGCCCCAAGCAGGCAGGACCCACGCCACGCCTTGCAGGTCACTGTTCTCAGTTATTGCGTTTGTGTCAACATGTCACTGGTCAGGAGGAGACACACTTATAACAACTCCCTCTGTTGCCCTCACGCCAACTCCTCCCTCATCAGCTGAGGCAGTAAACCTTGACACACACAAATGTGGAAGAGCTTGTTGCATTGCTCACATAAAAAGTTGGGCACAACATCTGTGGTCATATGCCGGAGAGAGACAGAAGGGGAAGGAATTATAGAAGGGAACAGACCCCAGGAGACGGGACACAACATCTGTGGTCATATGCCGGAGAGAGACAGAAGGGGAAGGAATTATAGGAGAAGGGAATAGACTCCAGGAGACGGGACACAACATCTGTGGTCATATGCCGGAGAGACAGAAAGGGAAGGAATTATAGAAGGGAACAGACCCCAGGAGACGGGACACAACATCTGTGGTCATATGCCGGAGAGAGACAGAAGGGGAAGGAATTATAGGAGAAGGGAACAGACCCCAGGAGACGGGACACAACATCTGTGGTCATATGCCGGAGAGAGACAGAAGTGGAAGGAATTATAGAAGGGAACAGACCCCAGGAGACAGGACACAACATCTGTGGTCATATGCCGGAGAGAGACAGAAGGGGAAGGAATTATAGGAGAAGGGAATAGACCCCAGGAGACGGGACACAACATCTGTGGTCATATGCCGGAGAGAGACAGAAGGGGAAGGAATTATAGGAGAAGGGAACAGACCCCAGGAGACGGGACACAACATCTGTGGTCATATGCCGGAGAGAGACAGAAGGGGAAGGAATTATAGGAGAAGGGAATAGACCCCAGGAGATGGGACACAACCCCCGATTAATACCTGGTACATTGCTGGGTGGACGGGAGTGTAGGGTATCGGAAAAGCCGCCCAATTTTTTCCACTCCGCCGGGAATTGAGCCCGGGCTCTCTCGTTTGTGAGCTGAGTGTGCTAACCACTGCACCACGAAGCCCCGCCTTGCTCACATAAACTTACTAACAATCACACTAACACCATGCAAGTATGAAACATTAAATTAATTTGTATTTTTTTATCTGTAAATTCAAATATATGCCATTTTAGTGAAGGTAACAGAAGGCATCCAGACACAAGCAGACTGAACCAAGACTTTACTTACTGGGTTACTTGACGGAGTTGTTGTTGTTGTTGTTGTTGTTGTTGAGAGTCCACCGCTGCTTGGGCCCCAGTCAAGAGGGCCTCTTCTGGAGCTCCAGGATGGAGTTTGAGCCTGCCGAACAAAATAAGTGACGTTGAAATGTTTAGTAGTGTAACTGTGTGGTTGTAAGGAAAGACAGGGACACTATATATCATACTGTACACATGGAAACAAGACTGTGTGTGTGTGAGGGACAGGGCCGTTGTGTAAGGCAGTGCGGGTGTCATTCTAGAGTTTTACACACACGCACACACGCCCTCCAAAACACGCACACAAGCCTTCACACACGCACACAGGCCTTCACACACGCACACAGCCCCGCACACAGCCATGAGTGACGTGCCTGACACACACTTATAAACACGAAAAATCCGCCAACAATCTCCACTCCCTGTTTTCTCCGTGTTCTCTTGGTCTCCGGCGGTTACTGTGGGTTTGTAAAGGCGTGGAGAACCATTACCACATGATATACTGCCTCAGGCACCTCCGTCAGGCCTTACAAGTGGAGAAAACGGTAAAATAGTGTGTTTATCTTTCCTGGGAAGGAGAGGTCGGCGGCCATCTTGTCTTCCTCTTCTTCTTCTTTGACCTGTTACCTGTATCGTGTTGTGTTATTTTGTTCCTTATTTTGTGTTCTATGTGTGTTTTAATGGCGGGAAATGCTTGAAGAAAATGTGATTACTGTTTTGACTGGTTTAAATTATATTGAGGAAGTGTTTTAACGTGTGTTGGGGCAAATAGTTTGTGCTTAACTAAATTGTCTAAGCTAACGAAATTGTCGTACTTGGCTCATTTCCTTCTGTTTTTAGGCCAAAACTATTAAAAACACTTCCATAATCAACACTGTAGACAATATCTTTAATTATGAGGGTGTCGACATCTAATATACACTGATTTCTCTAATAATTGTACAATTTAAGATAATACATTTTAAAGTCTACCGTGAAAAACATATAGAAAACGTAAAGTAATGAGGAGTTAGAGAAAACGAGAGCGTGGACTAGGCTATTTCTCAGAGGTATAGACGAGAGAGAGAGAGAGAGAGAGAGAGAGAGAGAGAGAGAGAGAGAGAGAGAGAGAGAGAGAGAGAGAGAGAGAGAGAGAGAGAATATACATAGAAAATCAGACCACACAGACCCCATCGTCGAGACTAGGGAGGGAACTGTCACAGGGGAAAGGAGGAAGGGGAAGGGGAGAGAACTGTCACAGGGGGGAACGAGGAAGGGGGGAAGGGGAAGTGAAATAACACAGGGGGGAAGGAGGAAGGGGGCAGGGGGAGGGAAAAGACACAGGGGGGCAGGAGGAAGGGGGGAGGGAATTGACACAGGGGGGAAGGAGGAAGGGGAAGGGGAGGAATTGACACAGGGGAGAAGGAGGAAGGGGGGAAGGGGAGGAATTGACATAGGGGGAAGGAGGAGGAAGGGGAAGGGGTGAACTAACACAGGGGGAAGGAGGAAGGGGAAGGGGAGGAATTGACACAGGGGGAAGGAGAAAGGGGGAATGGGGTGAACTAACACAGGGGGAAGGAGGAAGGGGAAGGGGAGGAATTGACACAGGGGGGAAGGAGAAAGGGGGGACTGGGGAGTGAACTAACACAGGGGGGAAGGAGGAAGGGGGGAAGGGGGAGGGAATAGACACAGGGGGGAAGGAGGAAGGGGGGATGGGGGAGTGACCGAACACAGGGGGGAAGGAGGAAGGGGAAGGAGGAATTGACACGGGGGAGGTAGGAAGGGGGGAGGGGGGAGTGAACTAACACAAGGGGAAGGAGGAAGGGGGAAAGGGGGAGGGAATTGACACAGGGGGGAAGGAGGAAGGGGGGAAGGGGGAGTGAACTAACACAGGGGGAAGGCAGAAGGGGGGAAGGGGGAGGGAACTAACACAAGGGGAAGGGGGGGAGTGAACTAACACAGGGAAAGGAGGAAGGGGGGAAGGGGGAGGGAATTGACACAAGGGGGAAGGAGGATGGGGGGAAGGGGGAGTGAACTAACACAGGGGGGAAGGAGGAAGGGGGGAAGGGGGAGTGAACTAACACGCATGTCAGACACACACAGACAAACAGGAGGGTAATTGAACTTCCTTGAAACACTAAGGAGAGGACAGGACTGTTTCACCGGGATCTCGTGTTTGATGAGGTGAGTATACTGAGCAAGCTTGGATGTGGGCATAATATCTTTCTTTTTTACGGTGGGTCTGACAGATTCTCTCTCTCTCTCTCTCTCTCTCTCTCTCTCTCTCTCTCTCTCTCTCTCTCTCTCTCTCTCTCTCTCTCTCTCTCTCTCTCTCTCTCTCTTTTTCACTAGTGTGGTAGAGCCATTAGTCTGTTGCTTCTGAAAACAATGTACGTATGTGTGTTCGTGTGTACATGTCGACACACACACACACACACACACACACACACACACACACACACACACACACACACACACACACATGTACACACACAAACTCATGAGCTTCTGTGCACCTACTAATTTTGCGAAAAGCCGCTCTCTAAGACACACACACACACACACACACACACACACACACACACACACACACACACACACACACACACACACACACACAAGCAGGCAAATAAAAAATGTACACTCGTAAATTTGATTAGTTGTGAAAAAATGAGAAAGCAAATTTCTCATTAACACACACATTATTATTCTCTCTCTCTCTCTCTCTCTCTCTCTCTCTCTCTCTCTCTCTCTCTCTCTCTAACCCATTTATGGCGCCAAGAACACATTACTTTCTCCTCACATTACTTTTGTATCTTTTATCTCTCCGTTTCCGTCCGTGTTTGACTAGAATTTATGTAACACACCTCTCTCTCTCTCTCTCTCTCTCTCTCTCTCTCTCTCTCTCTCTCTCTCTCTCTCTCTCTCTCTCTCTCTCTCTCTCTCTCTCTCTCTCTCTCTCATTAATGTCTGGCACCTTGTAATGCTAAATAAGGTGAGAGAGAGAGAGAGAGAGACCTAGATCATCACGAAATAGAGAAGAATCAAAATAAAAGTAAAGAATAAAAATTAAATAAAGAATGAGAGGAAAATAAAGAAAAGGAAGATGTAGAGAGATTTGACGAATGCGTGTGGAGGCGGCAAGAATACGAAAAGGAAAAGGAGGAAGAGAAGGAGGAGGTAGACAAGCAATGAGGAGTGAAGGGGAGAACGGGAGATAAAGAACAACAACAAAAAAAGCATGTAGTGGTACGAGATGGGAATGACAGAAGGTGAAGGATGAGATCAAATCAACATGAAGGGGGAAGGAAAGCAGAGGAAGTGGAAGACAGGTGAAAGGGAGAGGCTGGGTGGGATGGGGACGGTTGCCAAAGGGAGTGGATGTCTGAAGAGATGGGGAGCCTGGGTGGGAAGGGAAGGGAGGTAGATGAAGTGGTTGGCAGGTGGGAAGAAGAGGCTGGGTGGAATGGGAAGGGAGGAAAAAGTAATGGAAGACTTGTGGAAGCTAGGGATAGGTTGGGTGGGATGGGAAACACGAGAATGGGAGTGGATATTAGGTCGAAGGATGTGAATCGGATCGGAAGGGTATTAAGTGGAAGAGGATGGGATAGGAAGGGAGGGGAAGGGAGCGGTTGGCAGGTGGAAGGGATAGGCTGGGTGGGATGGGAAGGAGAGTAAAGGGAATGATGTTAGGTTGAAGGAAGTGGGTGGAATAGAAAGGTAAGGAAAGGGAACGGACGTCAAGCGGAAGGGAGTGAGTGGGTGGGATCTGACACAAGGTGGGTACACAGCAAGACAGGTGGGAGGTGTACTGTTAAGATGCACCTGTTGATTACGCCGGCAGGTGGACTGACTGGACAGGCAAAGGTGTGTAGCAAGGAGAGAGAGGTACGTACGAAGGGTAGGTTTCTGCTATCTTACCTTATACGTCTACGGGAGTCTGGCTTACCTGGAAAGAGAGAAAAAGAATATTGAAATACGAGTTTATGATAACAACTAAAAAACAACAACACTTTATAAGCGCAAGGGGAATCTCAAAACACCTCTGGCACTGAATTTGAAGAATGGCTTAATTTTCATATCTTTTTTTGTCTTCATTTATATGGAGGAGGGTGTTAGAGCAATCTATTTTTTTTTTTTTATATTCTAAGCTTGTCTTCTTTACCGAAAAAAACCCATTAATCTCTACTGGAACAACAGGTATCTAAATGAAGCCAAATGTGTATTATTCATCTGTCCAAGAAACACTAATTAATTAACTACGTGACACAGGTAACACATATATAAAACAAACAATAACAACATATACAATCACCTCTGCCAAAACAAAGAAATTAACGACGCCAAATATGCATCAGTTTCCCTTACAAGTCAATCATATGAAAAGAACAATTACAACACTAGTCAATCACATCATGCAGACGAACCGCAGACCATAACAACACTCCCATTCATCAAGCCAATAAGCCGCTAATTAACCCAAAACATGCAGGTAACTCACATCAACACCTGCCGCAGCACTCTCAAGGCTGCACCTGGCCCCCTCGTAAACCAGGTAAGGAGTATCAGAGGCCATCGCAGGTAGGCATATTTTACACCCTCGTGAGCCGCTCATAGGCACAAATTACGCCTCCGTGACCCTCGCTAGGCACCCCTTAGGCCCGCGTGACCCCGTGTCCGCTATCTAGGCCCCGCTGCACCCTTAACACCTGCCCCGCGAAGGTAGACGAGAGGGAGAGTCATTCACACGAAGACCCGATGATGCAAGAAAAGGAAAAGGAGGAAGGAAAGGAGGATGTAGAGGAGGAAGGAAAGGTGAAAGGGAAAACGAGAGATGAATAACCAGAAAAGAATAATATGAAAGAAAGTGTATGGAAGAAAGTTGTGAAAGAAAGAGAATCAAGAAGACCTCCACACGACACACACACACACACACACACACACACACACACACACACACACACACACACACACACACACACACACACACACGTAGCCTTCAGGATGGTTTGGGGTGCTGTGTATGAAGGGAAGGAAGGAAGGAAGGTAGGAAGGAGGAAGGGAGGGAGAACATGGAAGAGAGAGAAAGAGGAGAAGAGAAGGGGCAGGTGCGATCAGATAATAGAAAGACATGAAATTATAGATAGTAGTAGTAGTAGTAGTAGTAGTAGTAGTAGTAGTAGTAGAAGTAAAATCTCTCTCCAATCATCCCGTCTATCATTCCTTTCCTACCTCTGTCATTCTACATATATCTCCTTCCTCCTCTCTCCTCCCATTTTTCCCCTTCCTCCTCCCTTCCCCATTCTCCCCATCCCCCCCTTCTCTGCTAACACACGCAGCTCAGCACCACTCTTATCACCACCATCACCATCAACACCATCAACACCACAGCACCAGCCTTGCATCTACACCGCCATCTGTTTGTGACATCCACCTATCGGGAACCCAACACGGCTCCAGTTGATCGGCCGTCAGCATAAATCCGGGCATATATGCGCTTGGTTTGATGGTACGTTTTATATTGAATTCGCGTTTGGTTTTCGGATGTGAGAGTAATGCTTTGGGTTGTGTGATTGGAAAGGTCTTGTGTGTTTGCATTTGTGGGAGTGGGTGTAAAGAAGAATAAAAACAAGAAGAAAAATAAGAATGAGAAAGAGCAAGAAAAACAAGGACAAGAACAAGAACGAAAACAAAAACAAGGTGAGCGAAAAGAAGAACGAGAAGAACAAGAAAAACAAGGACAAGAACAAGAACGAAAACAAAAACAAGAGGAGCAAGAAGAAGAACGAGAAGAACAAGAAAGAGGCAAAGAAGAAGAACAAGAACAATAATCTACACAAGTGAGAGGCAATAATCTTAAAACAACACGATCATAAACAAACAAACAAACAAACAAACTGATAAACAAATAAACAAATCATTTACACCTTTACTTGGACACTGATTCCTTCCACCCATTCCCAACCTTCCTCCTCCTCCTCCTTCTCCTCCTCCTCTTCCTCCACCTCCCTCCTGATCACTCCACCTCACACCAATATTTACTCGGTGGTAGGCTCATCCATCTCCCCATCTTCCTCATCCATCACCCAACTCCCCCGGCACCTAACACCCTTCACCCATCAATCTCTCCTTTCACAACTTTCATTTAGGGTGGAAAGAAGACACTTGTTTAGTATATCACCCTAGGTAGTGTTCCATCGCATTTACTTTCTATCACCCTATCTATCTATCTCTATTTATCTATCTAGCACATACACACACGAACACCATTAGCGGATATTGATAGGAAAAAAACAGAAAACAAAAGGGAATAGGAAGAACAGAAACTACAAAAATAAAGTAAAGAAGAAATACACTTTGTTTATGAAATGATACCCATAAGATTTCTGATCCCAAGAGTACAGCATCCAAGCCAAACCCTATTTATAAGTGTTTGCCTTAGAATCCGATCCCTTGTATATGATGTTTCACTCTTATATGCATTTTATGAGTCCTATTTTTATACCACAACAGACTTCATTCCTTATATATCACTAAAAACTTCATTATCCCTCTTTTCAATACAGGTTTTTCATAGATACATACATACATACATAATTCAATCCCCTTTCTCCCATATCGAACCCATACTATCTACATTCATGCATATATATCAGTTTCGATCCCCTTTCTCCCACCTCGAACCCCTTTCTCCTCCATAAACTCGAACTCCACTTCCCAATTCGGATCTCAATTCTCCTCCTCCCTCACCTTACTGTATACCTGTCACCTTAATCCTCCTTCAGCTTACACGGCAAAGGGATCCAATACTAACCACGCCAAATTAATCCTCTTGAATCCCAATAGAACAGTTATCTCCAGGCTGCTGATTATCTCTCTATAGCATCATCTCTCTCTCTCTCTCTCTCTCTCTCTCTCTCTCTCTCTCTCTCTCTCTCTCTCTCTCTCTCTCTCTCTCTCTCTCTCTCTCTCTCTCTCTCTCTCTCTCTCTCTCTCTCTCTCTCTCTCTCTCTCTCTCTCTCTCTCTCCAGGAGATAAATAGACAAAATGAGAGAGAGAGAGAGAGAGAGAGAGAGAGAGAGAGAGAGAGAGAGAGAGAGAGAGAGAGAGAGAGAGAGAGAGAGAGAGAGAGAGAGAGAGAGAGAGAGAGAGAGAGAGAGAGAAAAAAAAAGTGAGAGAGAAAAAAATAATGAGGGATGAATTATGAGAATGAAAAAAATGATGAAAAGAAGGGGAAGGGAGGAGAGGAGGAAGGCAAAGGGTGAGGTCATCATACGAAAGGAATTAATGGATGTATAATGAGATAAAAATTGTTCACTGAGACTTCCTTAAACACTTATATGATGATTTTTTCTTCTCTCCCTTCTGTACTATCTGTCTGTCTGTCTGTATGTATGTCTGCCTGTCTCTCACCATCATTTACCTTACAACACAGCTCTAGAACTATATTAAATTCTTTTCTTAATTCTATCTTTTTTTCACTCGATATAAATAACTTCAATGTAATTCTTATTTATATTATATCATTCAGCGACACTTAATTGAACAAACATAACCCTTAAACTCACTCCACTATAACAGTGATTAATACCCAAGAAAACTATACAATCAAGCTTTCAACCATCGCAACACTCAAGAACAACGCAACAAGCAACACATCTTCCTCAATAGCAACACCCATCCACCCACTCATCACACACGTATCACACAACCTAACCTAACCTAACCTAACCAAACCCTCCGTCACAATTCCTCCCTTTCTGTAACATAACCAAACCTAGCCTAACCTAACCCAACCCTCCCTCGCACCTCCTCACAACAGCATCCTAAGAAATGACCTACAGGGAACCACACACACAACACGGGACCAAGGAGGTGTAGGAGGAGGTAAGGCGAGTTGCGTGGAATATGGATGAGCCCACTCCCACCTGTACTTACCTGTCCCTTCTACACACAGGTAAACGCAATCAACAAGACGAAAAAACTAACCCTTCACCTCCTCTTCGTCTTCCCCCTCCTCCTCCTCTTCGTCTTCCCCTTCCTCCTCCTCCTCCTCCTCCTCCTCCTCCTTCTCCTCCTCCTCATCCTTCTCTTAACTCAGGTGTTGCATATGAGCGTTAACATCAACACACAGGTAAAGCACAGACAGGTAACTCTCCATCACCTCCCTACCCTCCTCCTCTCCTCCTCCTCGTCCTCCTCTTCCTCCTCCTCCTACTCCTCTTTTTCGCTCTTTTCTTGTTCCTTTTCTTACAATTACTCCTTCTCCTTCTCCTTCTCTTAGTTCACATTTACTGCTCTCCGCTTCTCTTCTCTCTCATCCACTTTCCTTTTCCTTTTCCTCACTGATACTTTTGCATCTTTCCTCTCTCCCCCAGCCCCTCGCTCTCACCCACATCTCCTTCCCATTACCTCACCCACACACACTGTCCCCCTGCTAACCTCACTTTCCTCACCCACGACTCGGGTGTCCACCGGTAATTTGTAGCATACGATAATGATTTGGATCAACAGAGGAACCATTGGAAAGGCATAGTGTCGGGAGGTGCTTTTCATGATAGCTACGAGAGAAGGATGCTGAGGGAGGCTGGGAGAGGAGAAAGAGTAGGAGGTGGTGAAAGAGTTAGAGAGTAGGGAAAGAGATAAAGATGGACAGGGAAGAGAGTGAAGCGGAGACAGAGTGAGTGGGGCAGGGGAGAGCTGGGAAAGGGAGGGGAGAGGAAGGTGAGAGGAGACAGGTATGGAGGCTGAGGGCAGAGGAGAAAAGATGGCAGGAGATGACTGTGAATATGCATTACACAAAGGAGGAGGGTTACTGAGGGAGGAGGAGGGAAGGATGGTTACGAAGGGAGGTAAGGAGGAGGAGAAGGGGGAAGGAAGGGTGGTTGCAAAGGGAGAGGAAGGGAGGAGAAAAGGTGGGAGAAGCAAATAACTTAAGTGGGATGGATGTAAATGGGGCTATTCCACTTGAGAAAAGGATAGGGTGGGAAGAGTTACAGGCTGTGTGTGTGTGTGTGTGTGTGTGTGTGTGTGTGTGTGTGTGTGTGTGTGTGTGTTCAGGATACTCTTTCCACACTCTAATATTCAGGTTAGCATGTGGATGTAGCAAATAACCTTACCTAACCTTACTTGAACTCACCTAACCTAATCTAACCTAACCTAATCTAGTATAACATAACCTGCCTTAACCTAATCTAACGTAACCTCACCTAACCTCACCTAACCTAGCCTAACCTAAACTAACCTATCCCAACAATAAAACAACTATAAAGAAAATTTGGGGGTGGGTCCACAAACTCAATCATCCCAGGTGTTATTACATTTCGCACCTATTTACAACTATCAACTCTGACAACGGAAAAAAAGACTGTCTAAAACAAAAACAAAAATAGTGCTCTACGAACTACGCACTTAACGACGGCCACCCCAAGGACAAACATCGCACTACGTAGAACATCGCACATCAACTCATTACCGTATCTCCCTATTCATTACCGTACGCACCTATTCACTATCGTACCCGTCACCTAAAAACAAAAAAAAACAGCTGGCAAAAAAAGTCACACCTACCACAAAACTCCCACAAACGTCACCAGCTATCCGTATAACTCCTCTCGGGGCGCCCTCTGGTGGCCCTAACGTACATAAAACCGACCATAGGACACACGTTCGAATCCCCTTGAGCGAGAACCCAACCACTTTGTTCCCCTTCGATGATAACACGTCGATCAGTCCCGCTAACAACACACCATAAACTTTATAACCCTGTATCTCTTTTTTTTGTCCTCTCCCTCTCCCTTCTCTACCTCCCCCCCCCTTTCACCTGGCCACTCTATACCTGCACCTCCCCACTTACCTGCCTACCTGCCTGCCCTTCTACCCCGGCATTAACGTCTTATCTATATCATTAACCTTTTAACCCGATCGTTTATGCGCAATTTTATTCTAACCATAATATTTCTCGACGCCTTTACGGTAATGAGGTTCTGCATCAATAAAAACAATTAGATACACAGCCAATAGTTTTCACCTGTGATTTTTGCCAATTATATTTATCGGCAGCTGTCTTATGCGTCTATCATGTGTATTTTCATTAGGTTAAAATCATCTTAATATATGATATGCTTAGTCTTGTGTTAAATAACGATGCACTATTTAGGGATGCTGATGAAAAGGAAGATGCTGGAGTATATGACCCGAGAATAAGAAAAAAGAAGATAGAGAAAGGAAGAAATGAAGATGGATCAAGGAAATCGTAGCAGTAGGAAGGAAAGAAGTATTTTAAGAAGCCAAGTAAAAAACAGCGGCACCAAATCACAATCGAGAAATAAAAAATATAGAAAATAAAAAGAAATTAATAATATACCAATTCTGAAGAAAATAATAATTCGAGAGGAAACGAACAAAAATCTATGTAGGAAAACAAATTCAATATCGCTACTTTAGGACGGCCAATTAAAAACAACTTCACGGAACCCTAACGTAAAAAAAGTAAATTAAAAAGAAAATCACAAATGAAAACATAATCAATTCTGCAAAAACATATTACGAAAACCGTAAATTTAGCGAACAACAACAATTATGGTCCGGAGATGAGTTTGTCTGTTCGTTCGTGCGTTCTGCCTCACCTGTGACGACTTGATTAGCCCACGCTCACCTTTGCAATGCTCCCCCACCTGTTGATTAGCTTAGCCCGCCTGGCATTTACGAGAGGCGGCTAGTAGGTAATTAATCAAGAAACCAACACCTGTAGACTGCCCAGGAGAAGCAGGTGTGTGTGTGTGTGTGTGTGTGTGTGTGTGTGTGTGTGTGTGTGTGTGTGTGTGTGTGTGTGTGTGTTATTATACCTCACAATTTATCTATTATTTCTATCTTGCAACTTTCCTCTTAACTTCATCTTCTGTTACTTCTTTTCCCATACTCTTCACAACCTTCTCACATTCCTTCTTTATGTCCCTTTTCTTCTTTCCTTCCATTATTCCTTCATCCCTTCTTTCCTTTTTCATATCCATTTTCTCCTTTCCTTCCTTCATATCCCTTCCTTCATTCCTTCATTCTTTCTTGACATCCCTTTTCTCCTTTCCTCCCTTCCTTCTTCATATCCTTTTCTCCTTTCCTTCCTTCATATCCCTTCCTTCATTCCTTCATTCCTTCTTCACATCCCTTTTCTCCTTTCCTCCCTTCCTTCCTTCCTTCTTCATATCCCTTTTCTCCCTTCCTTCCTTCATATCCCTTCCTTCATTCCTTCTTCATATCCCTTTTCTCCTTTCCTTCCTTCATATCCCTTCCTTCATTCCTTCTTCATATCGCTTTTCTCCTTTCCTTCCTTCATATCCCTTCCTTCATCCCTTCTTTCCTTCTTCATATCCCTTTTCTCCTTTCCTTCCTTCATATCCCTTCCTTCATCCCTTCTTTCCTTCTTCATATCCCTTTTCTCCTTTCGTTCCTTCATTCCTTCATTCCTTCTTCATATCCCTTTTCTCCCTTTCGTTCCTTATCCACATTCTCTCATTCCCTCTTCATCACATCCCGCATTCCATCTCCAGGTCCATAACTCCTCAGTACGACCCATCTCCTTCTTATGATTAGCGCTCCCCTCTCCCCCCCACTAACCCCTTTCCCCCCTAGCACTCGTACCCTCTTCTTCTCCATGCCTTCATTCTACCCTCCTCTTCTTCCTCCTCCTCTCCTGCCACCCACTTTGGCTTATCTTTCTCCTTCAACTCTCCTTCCTCCTCTTCTTTTCTTCCTTTGTATGCCTTTCTTGTCCTCGCCATATGCTCTATTTTGTCTCTCCTTCCCTACATTACCCATTATCCTCTTTCCTCCATCTCTTGCCTTCTTTCACTACACCATCAGTCTATCTTATTCTCAAGTATTTTCGATTTCCTTAACATTTTTCCTACACCGGTTTCTTCTTTTCTGCACTAACTTACTCAATGAAGAATACCTTAGATGACAACCTCCTCCCTTGCTCGTGTACACCGGCATTTTTTTGCGGTAAGGAAGGCAGGGCAAGGGAAAAAACAAAACCAGGTACACAAAGACCATCCAGACGCTGCTCCAACTAGAGAAAACAGAACGAGAAGGCAGAAGAGAGGTCAGTTTCGTGTGGGTTAAGCAAATGTGTGGTACAGAGAAAGTAAGTAAAAAATAGTATTCGTATGACTGGGTGGAAGCGTAAGTGAATGATTTGTTACACCTGAGACGTGGATTAATTAGTGTAAATGCTCTTTCTCCTCCAGTGTGATTCAGGTAAAGGTAATTTAAGAAAGCACAGGTGAGCGAGCCGGTTGCTGGATTAAGAGGTAAATTAATGAGAGAGAGAGAGAGAGAGAGAGAGAGAGAGAGAGAGAGAGAGAGAGAGAGAGATAAACAAACCAAAAAATACAAACCAATTCTCCTTAACCAAACTGAAAACCGCGCAGGAGCCGAATAATAAAGATGAGAGCGTGTAATAAGAGTCACAGATTCACCTGGTCATTTTACGCCCGCCCCCCCCACCCCGTCCCTACTCCAGCAAGGCCCCCCCCACCCCCTTACCCCCGCCCCCCACCCCAAATTCATGCAGCAATTAGCGTCGCAGGTGTGAGGGATGCCGCAGGTACGAGCCCTTAAATAGCCACAGGTAGAAGGTGAGACTTCCCTGCGTAATCTGGAGCTGTCATATGAAAAAGCTTGAGGGAGTAGAAGGCAACGGTTTCTCTCTTTTTTTTTTTTATGTTTTGCTTCTTTTTCCTTCTTAATATTCTTGTTCTGCTCCTTCTTTTACGTCTTTCTCTTGCTTTTTTTCTTATCTTCTTATTCCATTTTTTCTTGTTCTCCTTGTTTTTCTTGTTCGTTTCCTCCTCCTACTCCTTTATCTTCGTAGTCTTGGCCTTCTTGTTCTTCTTACATAAGAACATAAGAACATAAGAACGCAGGAGTCTACAAGAGGCCGGTAGGCCTGTACAAGGCAGCTCCTTTGACCCTAAGCTCCCGTGTATCTAACCCCACCTAATATCGCTGTCCATGAATTTATCTAGTCTATTTTTGAATGTGACAATTGTATTGGCACTCACCACATGACTGCTAAGCCTATTCCACTCATCCACCACCCTGTTAGTAAACCAATTTTTGCCTATGTCCCTGTTGAATCTGAATTTATCCAGTTTAAACCCATTACTTCGTGTCCTACCCGGTTCTCTTACCAACAAAACCTTATGAATGTCTCCCTTATTAAAGCCCTTCATCCATTTATAAACCTCGATCATGTCTCCACGCTACCTTCGCCTTTCTAGAGAATGCAAGTTTAACTGTTTGAGTCTTTCCTCGTATGGCAAGTTTCTCAACCCCTGAATCATCTTAGTCATCCTCCTCTGCACCGATTCTAACATTTTGATATCCATTCTATAGTAAGGTGACCAGAACTGAACCGCATAGTCAAGATGAGGTCTAACTAATGCTAAATATAGTTTGAGGAAGACTTCGGGGCTCCTGTTGCTTACGCTCCTTGAAATAAATCCCAGTACCCTATTAGCTCGATTTCTAGCTTGAATGCATTGTGCCCTTGGACGGAGATCAGAGCTCACAAATAACCCTAAATCACTCTCGCACCCAGACCTGCTTATGAGAGTGTCATTTAAGCAATAGTTATGTGAGGGGTTGTTCCTACCTACACTCAGAATACTGCACTTCCCTACATTGAACTCCATCTGCCATTTATCCGCCCAGTCATACAATCTGTTGAGTTCACCTTGGAGAATACTAGCGTCCTGATCCGACTCAATTACTCTACCGATCTTGGTATCATCTGCAAATTTACTAACATCACTACTAATTCCTGTATCTAAGTCATTGATATAAATAATAAACAAAAGTGGACCTAATACCGAGCCTTGTGGGACCCCACTCGTAACACATCCCCAGTCAGATCTTTTACCATTGATTTGCACTCTTTGCTTCCCATTGCTCAGCCACGCCTTGACCCAGTTCAAAACTTTACCCTCTACTCCGTGAGCCTGTAATTTAAGCAACAGTCGTTGGTGAGGAGCTTTGTCAAACGCTTTACTAAAATCAAGATAGATTACATCATAATTTTCATCTCTGGCAACCGCCTCAAATACTATATTGTAGAAGGACAAGAGATTGGTGAGGCATGACCTACCTTTTGTGAACCCATGCTGCAAGTCGTGAATTAAGCTATGTTTCTCTAAATGCTCCCGAATGTTCCTGGCTATTATGGACTCCAGCATCTTGCCTATAACCGATGTTAAGCTAATTGGGCGATAGTTTGAAGCAACTGACCTGTCCCCCTTTTTAAAAATCGGCGTCACATTAGCTACTTTCCATAGGCTCGGCACATAGCCAGTATTTACCGACATCTTAAAGATGTCGGTTAGTGGGTTCTTGTTCTTTCATATTTTATTTTTTCAAGGTCAGTTTCTTCTTCTTCTTCTTCTTCTTCTTCTTCTTCTTCTTCTCCTATTTTTCTTTTTCTTCTTCGTCTATCTCGAGCACAAGGCAGACAAACAAACATAATCCAAAACTGTCATATTATAATCTAAGAAAATATGAACGCAACTCTCTCTCTCTCTCTCTCTCTCTCTCTCTCTCTCTCTCTCTCTCTCTCTCTCTCTCTCTCTCTCTCTCTCTCTCTCTCTCTCTCTCTCTCTCTCTCTCTCTCTCTCTCTCTCTCTCTCTCTCTCTCTCTCTCTTCGACCCCGTAAATCAGGTCTCGCACAACAAACCGCAATCGAGAACTGTCATTTAAGATCTCAGAGCAAATGTACACAAGCTTTTTTTTTCGCTCTTTTTTTTTTCTTTTCCTCGCGTGCATTCCATCGACACATTTGGTCTGCGTATGGCTAGTTGGCCCGTCTGTCTGTGTCTGTCTGTCTCTCTGTCTGTCTGTGTGTGTGTGTGTGTGTGTGTGTGTGTCAGTGTAGCAAGTGACCTCAGCCCCCCCCTCCCCCCAACATACACATTCCCACCTATCCTCCCCCATCCCTATCCGTTCAAACAGTCCACGCCCTTACCCACCATACCACTGACACCCTTACCTACCCATGCATTCAGTTCCCATTCTAGTAAAACACACAAACACACACACACACTCAAAACAAAACACCATTAATAAACCAAAGAAATCAATACAAAAAAAAAAAACTGAGGAACTCAAACTCAAAAGCTCAAATTAGAAACACACACACACACACACACACACACACACACACACACACACACACACACACACACACACCTGCACCCACGCCCTCCCACCTTCCTTATACGGTCTCTCTGCAGCTCGCACGGCCAAATGTTCGCCGAGGTCGGGCTGGGCGGCGGTAAGGGCGGTGGCCTCCCCACCCACCGATGCATTTCCGCCCTTGGGAACGCCCCAGCGACCCCGGGACAAACAGACGCTAAACAACCAGGTAATTTAGGGATTTTGAGTTCATTTCGCTGTCCTGATCCGCCTCCTCCTCGTTCTGTGGCAGCTGTTTCTTTCTGCGTGTGTGTGTTGTGTGTCTCGGGCGTTCCTTATGTGGTGTTCGATCCTCTTCGTTCTTCTTTTTTTGGGGGGGAGGGGGGGGGGAGTGTGGGGAGGAAAGGGTTGAGATAATGCAAGAGTTGTGTCCCAGTTGTCCTCTTTTTTTTCGGGGGGAAGGGGGAAGGAGGATGCATAATATGTCTGTCCTGTCCCTATTCTTTGTTTTTTTTTTTGCTCTCTCCTCTCTGTTTTCACACTTTCTCTTTACCCTTTTCTTTTTTTTCATGGATGGCTCTTTCTTCATCTTATAATATTTTTTCGTGTTTGGAATAACTTGGGTATCCGTTTTTTTCTTTATAAATAAATGTTTTCTTTTTACTGTTCTTGTTGCTCTTGTTCTTCTTTTTCTTGTAGTAGTAGTAGTAGTAGTAGTAGTAGTAGTAGCAGCAACACCACCACCACCAGAATCAGTAGTAGTAGTAATAATAATAATAATAATAATAATAATAATAATAATAATAATAATAATAATAATAATAATAATAATAATATACCATTTTTATCATTACCTTTACAAACCATAATAATATTTCATGCTTGAGAGATACATCGTTAATTAACACATGCGGCGGCGACTCTCCATCACATAATTATCAACAGGACGCAAACGACTTCTTAATAAGGACGAGAAGGCCGGCGAGAGGGATGTGGAGGAGGAGGAGGAGGAGGAGGCAGGGAGAGGGAGAGAGGGAGAGAGAGGGGAGAGCTGTCATGGAGGCTGCTGAGGGTGTGACAAAGGGGGTGCTTATGTGTAGATAAACGAGGGAGATAAGGGAGAACGAGAGCGAAGGAAGAAAAGATAAAGAAGCTGATAAAAGAGATGGGAAGAAGTGCGTTAGGGCGATAAATACATATAAATTAACGTGATAAATGAGTGAGATAGAGAACAAGAACGATGGAGAGAGGAAAGATAAAAATAATGATAAAGAAGATAAGAATAAGTTTGAAGGGAGGAAATGTAGAGAAGAATTAACGTGATAAGGAAGTGATGAAAAAAAGTAAGATATAGATAAGATAATAAAGACTAAAGAAACGCAATTATTTATAAGTTAAAGCAAAAAAAAAAAATACACTAACGATAAAATATAATGTGGTCTTACGTGTTTCTTAAGATAAACGAGCCTTAGAAAAACGAGTAGAACGTGACTATAAAACAAAATTAAAACACACACACACACACACACACACACACACACACACACACACACACACACACACACACACACACACACACACACACACACACACACACACGCACGTAGGAGGTATTAAGATAAGATTACACACTCATCATTGAACGCATGAAAGAAATTCAGACAGACAGACAGACAGGCAGAAAAACAGACAAGACAAACAAAAATAAACAAACGAGCAGACAGGTAGACAGACAGACAAGAAGGCGGACGAAAAAACACACACACACACACACAGGGAGGGAGGGAGAGTTTCCCCCCCCCCCTCCCTTACCTCTCCTCCTCCCCCTTCTCCCCCCTTCTCATCAATATCGAAAATCTAAACTGGCCCAAATTCCTCTTCTCCCTCTCCCTCCCTCCCTCCCTTCCTCCCTCCCTCTCTATACACCTGCTCAGGTAACCCCCTCGTCAACATGTTAGTTATGAAGCAGGTCCCATATACCTCATCCTGTTCGCTCCTACCTCCTCTTTCTCTTTATTTCCTTCATTCCTCTCTCCTCCCCTATTTATTCTTTATGTCCGTTACTCTTACCAAGTTTTTTTCTTCTTTCGTTTAACTTATCTTAGTTTCTCTCTTCCCCTTAATTATTCATCATAAACCATTCATTCTTTTTTTTTTCACTTCTAAGATATTTTGTCTAATACATTAAAATCCAGCTCTTCTTAACCTTTATCTTCCAAGCCTTTCCCCTCTCCCCATGTTTTCTATCATTATCATCGCGTCCTCTTTCTTCCTTTAACATTTATATTAACTATTTTATATTTCTTCCATCATCCCTCTCTCCCTCCATTTCATCCTCGTATGTCTCGCAGTACCGCCATAAACTTGAGGAGCCAGATTATGACGGCGGGAAAACTCGTCCATTACACCTGTAGGCTCGCAACCAGGTGAGTGTGAGTCTAATGAGTGGCGGGATCCAATTAAGGCGGGTATGAAGAATCTAATTAATGAAGGTAATCGTGTTCGTTATGCGTTAGGAGGAAATTATATTAACCTGGACTAAGTGGAAGGCGTGGGTGGTAATGGTGAATGTGGTGGTGGTGGTGGCAGTGGTGGTGGTGGTGGGTCAGGACGGGTTCACGGGGGTCTTCAGCTACACCCAAACCTCGCCCACGCCCACGCCACACCTGGACGCGCCTGCACGCCCGCACGCCCACACCTGCTTCTTTTCCCCTCCCCCACAGGTCACGTGCTCACCCCACCCCCACTGCCCTGACCCCTGACCCCCGGCGTGACCCCAAATAAGGTCACGCGTGCGGGTCAATCACTTCCGTAACCCCTGTGACCTTGATTATTGGATGACCTTTGATTGTTGTTGTTGTTTGAGTTGAGGGATGAGTGTTGTGGGGGTGGGGGGTTGTGGAAAGGAGGGAGGGGGGAGGGGCGAGTAGGGGAGGAGAAGCAGACCTAATGTTGTGTGAAGGTAAAATCAGAGAGGAAGTGAAGAATTTTTGAGGTCGTGTGAATAGGAGGAAGAGGAAGAGGAAGAAAAAGAAGAAGAGGAAAAGGAGGAAGAAGATGAACAACAGGGTATATATATCACAACCCTACTGACCACCCACCATACTATTCGACAGGGTGAAAGGAAAGAAGGGAGGAAGGAAGGGAGGACAAACTGAAGGGCACGAACGATGGAACGAAGGAAGGGAGAAAGGAAGAAGAACGAGCGCCAGGTGGTCAGAAAACGCAATTAAGGTAAGGTCCCATGATTTAATACACCTTGCACACAACTAAACCTTCAAGGAAAAAAAGGAAAAGTGAAAAAAAGTGAAAAGGTGAAGGAAAATAAGGGAACACATAGACGAAGAAGGTGTTCGCAGGATAATTGAACCAGGTAAAAGGGGAAGGGGGGAGGAGGGGGAGGGGGAGGGGTCCTACTCATTACACTATCAGAGGCCATCAGGACACCCATAGGACCCACCCGGAGAATATGGACGGCCAGGACACACGAAGGATGGGGAGGATGGAGGGTTCAAGGAGGAGTAGGGTAAGGGGGGTGTAAGGAAGGCGAGGGTTAAGGGAGGGAAGCTTGTAAATGCCTTAAGGGGAGGTATTTTGTTCCCTTCGTTTCCTTCCTTGTCCATAGTTCACGGGAGTAATTATCAGCGTTTCAGCCTCATTTGTTAAGTTTGAATGGGGTTGTTAGTTCAGTTTTTTTTCTTTTTTCTACTATTTTATTTTCCTCAGGTTTTCTCTTATCTATCTGTCTATCTATCATTTTCTTTTCTATATTATCCGTACTATCCGTTTTCTTTTTCCTTTTTCTTAATTATTGGGTTTTTCTTCCATTCACTTATTTGCTTTCTTTTCCTTTTTCATTTTTATCTCCTCTTCAATCATTTCCTTCCTGAGTTTGTTCTCGTTTGTATTTCTTCGTTATACTTTCTTCATTAATCTATTTAACTTTTCACTTATTTATTTCCCTTACATCTGCTTTCTTTTCTTCCTCTCCTGCTCTCTTATTCCCCCCCTTCACCTTCCCCCTCTCATTTATCCCAACCCCTCCACATCCCCCCATCCTATCTCCTCTCCCACCCTACTCTCAATCCTTCCATTCCATACTGTCCCTTCCTCCCCACCCACCTTTACCTCCCCACCCTTCCAACCCTCCCCATCAACCTGACAGGGAAGGAGATGAACACTGACAGTCCCCAACGCCACGCCTCCCCATGACAACCCCATCACCACGCCCATCCCTCGCTCCCCATTCCTCCCTCCGACCTTAACACTAACACCCTGACTGACTGGCTGGCTGACTGGCTGGCTCGCAAAGGAGAATGAGATAGAAAACCTAATTAAGGGAATGAAAGAGACGGATAATAAAGTTAGATACAATAATAATGAAATACAATACGGTACATTGCAATATAGTGATACAGTGATAATAAAGAAAGGTAAAAAAAGGAATGAAAGGAGAAAGCAAAGGATAATAAGCCATGTCAGAGAAAAAAATTAATGTCAGACCAAATATAGAATGAAAAGAAGAAAAAAAATGTAAAAAAAAAAATATGTGCAGGGTCATTGGTTAAAAGTAAAAACACACACACACACACACACACACACACACACACACACACACACACACACACACACACACACACACACACACAAAGACACAATATCAATATCTAGGGAACTTATTTTTTTTACTTCTCTTTCTTTTATTTAGAATCAACTTCTAATGAAGCGAACATGAGAGAGAGAGAGAGAGAGAGAGAGAGAGAGAGAGAGAGAGAGATATGCAATGATGAAGCGAGAAGGGGAAAGGGGGAAGTTCCAAGTGAAGCGACGTTAACCATCCTTGTAACGGACCCCTTGAGCTTCGCATCCCCCTTAAGACACACACACACACACACACACACACGCACCAGACTTGACATTATAATTCCTTGCTGTCGTGTGTGTGTGTGTGTGTGTGTGTGTGTGTGTGTGTGTGTGTGTGTGTGTGTGTGTGTCCTTTCTTTTCAGATAAAACGAATGAAGTTGTAGTAAAAGAGAAAGAAGAAAAACTACCTTCACGGGAAGCTGCTGTGACGCCACCGAAGGTTGTTAAAAAGATTAGGAGAAGGAAAGTTTGTACTTGTGACTCGTTTAGGACCATTTTGGTGGTACCAGAAAAATTAATTGAAAGAATTGCTGCTGTTGTATTGAAGGAAATGACAACAGAGTAGTGATAATGTGTTGCTGTTTCTCTTATCAATTTCGTTGAAAAAAATCAAAATCAAAATAAATGTTGAAGAAGTTGGGAGACCGTGAACCATTCAAATATGTCACTTATGAACACGGTGATTGCGGCCCCGGTTTAGATTCGAGAGAGTTATGTTTCTTTTAAGAGTGTACACACACAATGCCGGTTTGTCTCCGACCTTGAGTATTACAGCATTTAGTGGCGATCTTAGTTAACATTTTACCACAGTGAGCACTGAGGCCACGCGCTACTATAGCGTAGAAGGGGTCGGCAACCTTTTGAACATAGAGTGCCAAGTCTAATTAATGCCTTTTCTTTTACTACGTTGCGTGCCAGGTGTTATTTTTTCCCACATTATAAAGCGTATGTCCTATGGAAATTGAGATCATAATCATAGACATAGAGTATGTAGTGACCACTATAACTAAAGTAAAGTGTATTTTACTGCACATGTATAACATAAATGTTACATTTTTGTAGCAATTAGCATTCCTTGTAACTAAAAATATATAATTTATTTATTTTAAATTTATACTCACAATATTAATGCGATCCTTGCCCTTGCTTCCCTTTGGCCAAAGTTGAAATTTCAGGTGAGTATCTGGACACCTTGAGCTTCACACAACCCTCAGAATGATCCGTTGTAAGCTTGCTACGATGGGGGTTGAGGATGTGCCTCATGTGAGAAAATATCTGCTCACATTGATATGTAGATCCAAATGCTGATAGCAATGCAAAAGCTACTTTCTTCATGCAATTGAATTTATCAGGCAGTGAGGTCCAGGAACTTAATATGGAGGCTGCATGATCATTCATACTAGTTTCCAATATTTCTCGAAGATCTTTAAATTTAGCTGACCACAATGATGAGGCCTGAAGGTCAATCAACTGCATTTCCAACTCAGTTTCCATCCACTCAAAGACAGACTCGTCCAACTCACTGTATTTAAAGGTGTCTGGTCTGATTAAAAACGAAAACACTGGGCCAATGTGTTGGAAATCTTGAAATCTGATTGAGAACTCAGAATTTAATTCTTGCATGTACACCTGAAGATCAGTAGTGTTGACAGGATGAATTGCAGATAAGTTCTTCAAGTTTTTGAAGTAACGGAAAGAACCAGTTTTGATATCTGATGAGTAAACTGCAAGCTTTGCAACAAATGCCTTCCAAATGTCATACAAATCCATCACTTTTTCCTGCACCTTGCAAGATAAGATTGAGGTCATTTAGATGTTTGGTGATGTCTGAGAGAAACATAAGTTTCACAGTCCAGTCTCTGTCCTCCAGCTCAGGATAGTCTTGGCCTTTTTCTGATAAGATAATCTTTATTTCATCAAAGCATTCCACAAACCTCTCCAATACCTTCCCACAGCTTAACCATCTAACACTGCTGTGCAAGGGTATATCTTTGTAAGCACTGTCCACCTCTTCAAGGAAAGCTTGAAACTGCCTGTGCGTAAGAGAAGAGTGTGCAACAAGAAAATTCACTACTTTTGTAACAGTAGCCATCACTTTGTTGAGATCCGAGCTCGAGATCTTGGCACATAAATTTTCTTGATGAATTATGCAGTGCAATTTCAGAATGGGGTGCCAAATTTCATCGTCAACCATCTTAGTAAAACCCTTGTTTTTTCCTACCATGGCAGGGGCACCATCCGTTATAACTGCAAAAATCTTTCTTATGTCAACCCCTCTGTCCTCAAAATGATCAGTGAATGTCTTGAGTATGTCCTCTCCCTTGGTAGTGCCACACACAGGTTTAAGACAGCACAGCTCCTCGTGTATCTCTGTGTCACTATACCTGGCAAAAACAGCCAAGCAGGAATGTCATTTATATCCACGCTTTCATCCAGGGCCACAATGAACACAGGTGTAGTTGTTAAAGCAACAGTTTGCTGCTCACTTACATTAGCAGCCATTTCAGAAATACGTCTCTCCACGGTCCTAGCTGAGACAGGCATGTCTTTTATCCCTGAGATGATCATGTGTTTGTTTGATATGCCATCAAATAACACCTCAGAGCACTCTAGGAAAGCTGCTTTTATAAAATCTCCATCAGTAAAAGGGTTTCCATGCTTTGCAATACACAGAGCTAGTTTGTAACTGGCCTCAGTTGCATTGTTTTTGCTAGCACTCAGGTTCTTAAACACATTACTTTGTTTCTCATAGCGCGATACTGCTTTCTTAATCGCTTCAGCCTTGTCTGTACTGTCCTTAAATATCTTCTCGTGTCTTGTTTCAGTGTCTTTTAACACTCGATGTGCGGCACACGACATTCTCGCAGCAGAGAGCACACACAGCACGATCATTCTGCTGAATAAATCCAAAGTCATTTGTCCATGATGACTGAAATGATCGGACATCAAGCTTGACTTTTTTCGCAGTAGCCATGGCGACAGTAACTAGAAAGAGTGTCACTCACGGCGGCTAAATAGTCACTGAAGCAGAAAAAGCAACGCTGCCGCTGCGTGACTGATGCGTCAGCAGCGGCTGGGGGCAACGTGTCTCATACTCGTTTACATCTCGTTATACTCACGTATTCCTCATCGCGGGTACGAAACATTTTCGTTTTAATTCAATATATCATAGGAAAGAATGATTTAAAATCGTTCGAAAACTTAAACTGTGATAAAAGTAAGGATGTACAATTCACATTCTCTCTCTCTCTCTCTCTCTCTCTCTCTCTCTCTCTCTCTCTCTCTCTCTCTCTCTCTCTCTCTCTCTCTCTCTCTCTCTCTCTCTCTCTCTCTCTCTCTCTCTCTCTCTCTCTCTCTCTCTCTCTCTCTCTCTCTCTCATTATTCTGTTTTTTAACTTTTTCTTTGCTTCTTCGAATCACGTGGCGTGCCATAGGCAAGCACTCTGCGTGCCGAGTCTGGCACTCGTGCCAAAGGTTGCCGACCCCTGGGCCGTAGACCCTCTTACCTATATAGTTACCGCAGCACCCAGATTCAAGGAGCCGTTATTTAAGGCAACATGTATAAAATTTCAGCCTGTCTCCATGCACGTATTACTCACGCCGAGTTAGTGCCACATCAAGTGTCAAAGAGCCATTTTTTAAGGTAAGATATACATGATGCCAGTCTGTCTATTTTCATGTATGAATCCAGGCCCTGGTAACGTCGCATCAAGTGTCAAATAGCCATTTTTTAATACAATATATATACAGAATGTCAGTCTATTTTTATGTATTAATCCGGACCCAGCTAACGCCACATCCAATTTAAAAGAGCCATTTTTTTCAAAGATAATATATATGTAATTCCAGTCTGTCTCCATGTATACTAAGCCACACTCAGTTAATTTCTGCACCTGTTTTACGTTTAGGAGAGCCAGATTTTAAAGGAAGACCTGCATACATAACCTCGGTCTGCCTCAGCTCAGTAAACCACCACAAATGTAAAACAAGTAAACGGGTATCGTTTTGTTCCACGCCCAGTTAACGTCGTATCCAGTTCCAAAGAGTCACAATTTTTAGGTAATATAAATCTACACGTAAGGCAATTTTGTCTACTTGTATAAATTCACGTCCAGTCAATACCCCCGTCCAGATTCCGTTTACGTGCGCCAAGCTCCAAAGGAAGACCTATACATGCATAACCCTGGTCTACTTCAGTTCAGTAATCCACCACAAATGTAAGCCACGAGTAAGCGCGTCTCGCCACCCTGTCTCCGTTCATTAATGCGCCAAGAAGCTCTGACAGGCGTCCCCGAATACTGAACGAACCTCCTCTTCTGCTGCTATTGCTGTATACCGAAACGCCACATTATTCATGAGGTCAGGCGGGGGAATGGGTTTAATCTTTTGTGCGGGAAAGGAGAGAGAAATAAAGAGTGGAGTAAAGAGAGAGGGAGAGAGTAAGAAATGAGGATTCCATGGGTCAAGCACTACGAAGCACTACGAAACGCTACGATATGCTACGATTATCCTCAGATTTGAATCCAATAGGTTACGGTAAGATACGATTTGACCACGATCACCGACCCGCGCGCTCACCAGCTGACCTCCCTGCCACCTTCCCCTCGCCCTCTTTGCCGCTCCCCCCCTCACGCCTCAGCACCGCAGCACGACCCACCCCCGTCGCCTCCCCGCCCCTCTCAGTGAATAGGCCAACCGGCCTCTTGCAGACTCCTTACGTTCTTATGTTCTTATGTTCTTAATGGTGATAATAATAATAATAATAATAATAATAATAATAATAATAACAATAATAATAATGGTAATAGAGAAGAAAAAAAGATCAAGAATAAGAATGAGAAGAAAGACAAAAAGAACAAAAAATAGAACAAAGGAGGAAAATAAATAAAGAACAAAAATACAGATAAAAAAGAAGAAAACAAAAGGAAGGAAATTATTATGAACAGGAAGAAGAACAAGAACAAGAAAAAGAAGGAGGAGTGGGAGGAGAAGGAGAAAAATAAGAAGCAGATAAAAAAAAGGAGAAATATTCAATCGTTGAGTATAATTATAACCATTACCATCACAAAGGACCTCATCTACTCCTTCCTCCTCCTCCTCCTCCTCCTCCTCCTCCTCCTCTTCATCCTTGCCTTCATCATCTTCCCCTTCCTCACCCACTTAAATATGAAGACCAACGCCCAGTCCCCTCCCTTTCCTTTCCCCTCCTTTGGCCTTGCTTAATGGGGGAGGGAGGGAAGGGGAGAAGGGGATGGGGGAAGCGTTAGGGGGGGGGGGGGGTAAGATCGCTATTTCCGGTCCAAAATTCCTTCAAGTCACCCACGCTTTTTTTTTTTTAAACAGATATTCAAGATTATTTGATTTTTACTATTTGAAAGTGTTTTAAAAATGTTTCCTTTCATAAAGTATAACAACCACTACTCCTACCTATATTACTACTACTACTATTACTACTACTACTACTACCTCTACAACTGCTACTACCTCATCTACTACTTCTACTACTAATTCTACTACTTCTCTTTCTCCACTCGTTTTCCTTCCTTCCATTCTCAATCTCCCTTCTTTTTTCTTCCCATCCTTCTTTCCTTTATTTCTTTCTCCCTCTATTTTCTTTTCTCTCTACTCCCTTTTCTTCTTCACTTTTCTAACATTTTTTTACACTGCCTCTACCTCATAATACTATACTACTTCCACTACTACTACTACTACTACTACTACTACTACTACTACTACTACTACTACTACTACTACTACTACTACAACAATTCCTCCTAATATTACTGCTACAACTATTGCCTCATTAGTACACTTCAATCACCCTTCACGAGCAATTTCTAATATCAAACACAAAAACCCAACACTCACTTTTCGTTCCTGACCTCAACTGACCTTGCTACCTACGCACTCTCTCTCTCTCCCTCATCACACCTTACCTGGCTCACCTGTCCACCTGTCTACCTGTCCCCACCTACGCGCCTTCCCCTTCTTACGTGTAATTAATAATCGAGGCAGGCAGGTGGAATGACTAAGGTGAATGACCCATATCACGAAGGGGAAGAATGAGGGGAATGAGGGAAAAGAGGATGAGGGGATGGATGCCTTAGGGTGGAAACAGAATCAAAGAGTACGAAAGAGGAGGAGAAAGAGATGAAAGAGTAAAATGTTGAAGTGAAAAAAAGTGAGAGGAGAATGAGAGGAGAGAGAGAGAGAGAGAGAGAGGGAGAACCAACATGTGGGAGAAATAAGAGGGGAAAAGAAGAAGAAGGAAAATAGTTAAGTTTTATGAAGGAAAATATGAAAGAAGGAAAAGAGGACAAAGGAACCAGAGAAAAAATGAGGAAAGAGAAAAAGGGACCAAATAAGAAAAAAATAAAGAGATAAGGACTAAATAAGGAAAGAGGAGAAAGACCAACCTAAGAAGGAAAAGAAGGAAGAAGAAGAGAGAATAAGCAAGAATCGGACAAGAGAAAAATATAAGAGGATGAGAGTAAAGAAAAAATAAGGGAGTGGGTAGATAGTGTGATAGATAAGCCTTAACAAATTTTCCTTATCGGCTGTCAGGGTGTTATTATAAAATCAGGACTCCGGAATTTGCACGTTGTTGATATGCGGCTTAAGAGAGGAGGATAAATCTATATTGACTCAGGATTTACTTCCATATATAGATTTTCTCATTCTTCTTCCTCTCCTTCCTCTTCTTTTCTGTTTCTTCACTCGTCCTTTCCATCCTTCATTCCTTTTTTTCTTTCTTTCTTCCTTTCCCTATTCTTCCCTTCCTTTTCTTTCCTCCATCCTTTTCCCTTTTCGTCTTTCTCCATTCTATCCTTCCTTCTCTCTCTCTCTCTCTCTCTCTCTCTCTCTCTCTCTCTCTCTCTCTCTCGTTGCTGTGGTGCCAAACCCTTCTCCAACCGCCCCCTTGCCCTCAGCGGTACCGTCGACACCAGCGGACAACACCACGCAACGGGAGGATGCTAGTGGCACCGACCATGATGGCTTCACCGTCGTGAATGGAGGAGCCAAACCAGCCAGACAAGCGATTTATCCTGTTCATTGCTTCAACAGGTTTGCCATTCTGGAGGAGGAGGACGAGCAGGAGAGCACCTTCCTGGTGGGTGACTCCATGATTCGCCAGCAGGTCGTTGAGTTCTGCGGCAGAGTTCCTCGTCGAAGACGGAACTATTGCTATCCTGGTGCTGGGATCGACGACATAACTGCTGCTCTTGAGGAGATCTCCCCCCAGGCTACTAATGATTCACTGTTTGTTATTCACACAGGTACGAACGACGTCACCACGACCCGGTCTGAGGAACTCCTGGAGAAGTACCGTAGGCTCATCCAGCAGTATAAGACTAAATCCCCTAACATTTTGATTTCAGGAGTTCTACCACGGACTTGGGCGGAGAGCGACTTTGTCAGTAAGGCCTTCAGCCTAAACAACCGCTTACAGACTCTTTGTAAGGAGCTTGACGTGGAGTTCCTAAACGCATGGGACAATTTCTATGGACAAAATGAGCTCTTCCACAGGGACGGATTGCACCTTTCTCCCATCGGGGCAGCCAGACTCGGAAGGCTCCTCAACGAAGCAGTGCGTGTCATCCGAGCAAAAAAGAGTCACGGCCACGTCCCTCCACCCCGCCCGTGTAAATAGACGCCGTGCATCGCAACAAACCCGTAACCGTGATCCCGCAAGTACCACCACCTCTATTACCAAGCCTCTAGATAACTTAAAAATCCTTAGTTTCAATGCGCGTAGCCTAAGAAACAAATTTGATGAACTGAGATGTCTTGCTTTAACAGAAAATTTTGACATAATTGCTATAACCGAAACATTTATCGACACCACAAATATTGATTTAAGTTCCGAATACAACATAGATGGCTACAGACTCTTCAACAAAGATCGTGTAAACCGTAGAGGCGGTGGCGTCGCCCTTTATATCAAAAGCTATTTGCAACCCACTGACAAAACACCGGGAAACAGTAACGTTGAACATTTGTGCGTGCGAGTAAACATTGCAAAAGTCAATTTAAATATATCTGTCACCTACAGACCTCCCGGGCAATCACTCGATGACGACCTTGAAATGTACAGCGTCTTAAGGCAGTCACTTAATAACAGCGACTCACTGATATTAGGAGACTTTAACCTTCCCCATATCGACTGGGCGACACTGTCAGGTACAGAAGGCGAGTCACATAGAATGATCGAATTTCTAGAAGAAAATTATCTAAGCCAAATGGTTTCTGAGCCAACTCGACAAAATAATATACTCGACCTTGTTATAACGACCCAAGATAACCTTGTCAGTAGTGTCACGGTAGGAGAACACCTCGGTTCTTGCGATCATAAATTAGTGCGCGTCGACATTAAAGCTCAATCATCAGTGACTGAAAATAAAGTAAAGGTGCCCAATTTCAAAAGAGCTAACTTCGTAGAAATCCGACAAAAACTAACAGAAATACAACTATCAGATGACGGCAACGTAGAGGAAGCCTGGCTAAGCCTTAAAAATCACTTACTCACTCAGCAGAACACATTCGTCCCCTTGTGCGAGAAGCGAATTAACACTAATAAAAGCCCACCGTGGTTTAATAGCGAAATTAAACAATCAGTCAATGAGAGAAAATTGTTTTACAGGTTAAAGAAAGAACAAAGCACGCCCGAGAAAATTAGACTGTATCTTTATCCCAGGCGACGAGTAAAAAGACTAGTAGGTCAGGCAAAGCGTAGATATGAAGAAAATATTGCAGCCAACTGTAAAAATAACCAGAAATCTTTCTTCAGTTACATAAACAACAGAAAGGCGATCAAAAGTGGTATTGGACCTTTAACAAACAGCGACGGTGCACTAGTGACTGACAGCCAACACATTGCAAACCTCTTAAACAATTACTTTTCCTCGGTGTTTAATACTAACAGTCTTCCTCTCGCTACCACCAACACCAGTACTATTGTAAATCTCGAGCATGCATTGCCTAATTTTGAAATAACAACCGATGAAGTCCTTAAAGCTCTCCATTCACTTAAAACAAATAAAAGTCCTGGACCTGACAAAGTATATCCAACTCTGCTGAAAGAAACGAAGAGCGAAATACTCTCCTCCCTCACAACCGTATTCAATATGTCCTTGCGACAAGGCATCGTCCCTTCAGATTGGAAAAAGGCTAACGTGACACCGATTTTCAAGAAAGGAGACAAAAAAGTACCAGGTAATTACAGGCCCATTAGTCTAACTTCGGTTGTAGGTAAGCTACTTGAGGGCATAATTAGAGACAAAATTGTGAGTTACCTTGAAAGCCACTCATTGATTGGGGACTCACAACATGGCTTCCGAAACAAAAGATCCTGCCTATCAAACCTATTAACCTTTTATAACGACCTCTTCACTGTTTATGACGTAACCAAATCACTGGACGTAGTCTATCTTGATTTCCAGAAAGCGTTTGATAAGTTCCCCATCATAAATTACTTTACAAATTAAAGCAAATAGGTATTGACGGTCAAGTAAACCAATGGATCGCGAATTGGTTGAGCAACAGACAACAAAGAGTAGTGATTGACGGATTTAACTCAGAGTGGGCGCCTGTCACTAGTGGCGTCCCTCAGGGCTCGGTCCTTGGCCCAGTGCTCTTCATTATTTACATCAACGACGTGGATGTTGGACTCAATAACCGCATTAGTAAATTTGCAGACGACACAAAGATTGGTAACTCGGTTCTCACTGACGAAGACAGGCAAAGCCTCCAAGAGGATTTGCACAAAATTTCAGCTTGGTCGGATAGATGGGAGATGCCCTTTAACGTAGACAAGTGCCAGGTCCTTCAAGTTGGAACGAGGAATAAGAAGTTCGAATACGAAATGCGCGGCGTTAAACTCAAAAGCGTTCAATGCGTCAAAGACTTGGGGGTCAAAATCGCGTCAAACCTCAAATTCTCACAGCATTGCATCGATGCAGCAAATAAAGCGAACAGAATGTTGGGCTTCATTAAAAGAAACTTTGTATTCAAGAATAAAGATGTAATACTCCCGCTCTACAACAGTTTAGTCAGACCCAACTTGGAATATGCGGTACAGTTTTGGTCCCCCCACCATGCAAAGGATATTGCTAAATTAGAAGGTGTTCAGCGTCGGGCAACGAAAATGATCCCTTCCTTGCGCAACAAATCCTACGAAGAAAGGCTTTCTACCCTTAACATGTTCTCTCTTGAGAAACGTCGCCTCCGAGGAAAACTGATCGAATGTTTTAAAATACTTAATGGTTTCACGAATGTAGACAGATCAACATTGTTTATGATCGATGACAGTCTGCGCACGAGGAACAATGGCGTAAAACTCAGATGTAGACAAGTAAATTCAGACTGCACAAAATTTTTCTTCACCAACGTTGTAGTGCGAGAATGGAATAAGCTTCCACCATCAGTGGTCCAGTGTAACACGATTGACTCCTTCAAAAATAAGCTCGACCGTCACTTCCTTCAACTTAATATCAACTAGAGTAGAAGTGCAACGTTTTGGAGTCTTCTGATTAATGTAAAATCACTTAGGTTTAAGGACAGACCACCAAGTCTGGACCATGGGGTCTGTGTGGTCTGATTTTCTATGTAAATCTATGTAAATCTCTCTCTCTCTCTCTCTCTCTCTCTCTCTCTCTCTCTCTCTCTCTCTCTCTCTCTCTCTCTCTCTCTCTCTCTCTCTCTCTCTCTCTCTCTCTCTCTCAATCATGGTCACAGGCGTTCATGACCATTTTAGTGTGTGTGTGTGTGTGTGTGTGTGTGTAAGTTGATAGATTTACCACCGGCCATATTTCACGTGTATGTGTACGTAGGAGTGACGGCGACTTGTACACACACACACACACACACACACACGACAGTCATCCTGCATCCTTCCTCCTCTCTCTCTTTTCCTTATTCTATTTCCCACAATCCTCTAATTCACTTTCACTTCGTGTTTCTATAATCCTCATATTCCTTCATATAGTTATTCTTTCCACTTCAAATCCATCTTACTAACTTTCAGCCTCAATGATTTTTGGAACTTTAATTAGTAGCCTTTTCGTCCAGTCTTCTTTCAATTATTTTTTTAATCATTATCATCATCACTATTACTAGACAAAGTGCCAAAGAAGAACAACAATAAGGAAACACTATCAATTCTTAACGTGTCAAATTTATCACCTTTATCCACTCGCTACAAACAACATTCCATTCGCCTTCCAAATCGTCCTTATCCGTTCGTTCCCTATCTCCTCCTCCTCCTCCTCCGCTAGCCTTGCAACAATAGTGTTTAATGGAGGAGGAAACAGCTCCGTCAAGATTTCGAAGACGAGTCACTCCGATGAGATTCACGTGGAGATGTGTGTGTGTGTGTGTGTGTGTGTGTGTGTGTGTGTGTGTGTGTGTGTGTGTGTGTGTGTGTGTGTGTGTGTGTGTGTGTGTGTGTGAGAGAGAGAGAGAGAGAGAGAGAGAGAGAGAGAGAGAGAGAGAGAGAGAGAGAGAGAGAGAGAGAGAGAGAGAGAGAGAGAGAGAGAGAGAGAGAGAGAGAGAGAGAGAGAGAGAGAGAGAGAGCAGATGGAGGAAAGTACTCGATGGAAAGGATAGACAGCGAAGGAGGTGAAGAGAAGGATAGGAGGAGGAGGAGCAGGAGAAGGTAAGGAGGAAGAGCAGGAGGATGAGGAGGAGGAAGGGTGCAAGACTTAGGAGTACGAAGAGAAGGAGGAGGAAGAGGAGAATAGCAGGAGGAAGAAGAGGAAGAGGAGGAGGAGAAGGGAACAATAGTACGATTAGGATATGGAGATGTGATGATGTGGAATTGGGTACTATAGTAGAGGAGGAGGAGGAGGAGGAGGAGGAGGAGGAGGAAGATAGAAAAATGGGTACAAGAATCAAACCTCTTTCAAGCTAACAAGTTTTTTCCCTTTACCATAATATGAGAGAAAAGAAAAAAAGGGCTTGAGATAGATTAGATACGATAAGATTATGTGAAATAACATTGGCCTTTTTTTTATAAGCAGCCCAAACCCTCTGGCAAACCTACTCTCGTCCTTCCAGCTTGATCAACCTTCCTTATGGGCTTCAATCCCCCGTCCGTCAGATCAGCCAGCCAGTCACCCCAACAAGACTCTCCTCCCCAAGCCCAAATAGACTTCTCTCTAGCCCAAACTCTTTCCATTTAAACCCCAAACTTATTTCTTCATTTCATTTCTCTTCGAACTAATCTTTTTTTTTCCAGCTCAAATTGTCTCCTGTAAACTTTCCCTTATAGTTCAAACTCTTTCATTTATAGCTCAAACTCATTTCTTCTTTTTTATATGTTTTTTTTTTAATCTACTTTTCCTTTTTTTCAGCACAAACGGCCTCAAACCCTTTTCTAGTAACCCCAAATGTTTCAGTTCTTATCCCGAACTCATTTATTTCTTTTCCTACGTTCTTTCAAGTTGATATTCATTCTATGTCCAAACTATCTTATCTAACACCTTCTCGTATACCCAAACTCATTTTTTTTTTCCTACGTTCTTTCAAGCTGATATTCATTCTCTTTCAGTCCAAACTATCTTATCTAACACCTTCTCTTTTACCCAAACTCAGTTTTTTTTTATTTTCCTACGTTCTGTCAAGCTGATATTCATTCTCTTTATGTCCAAACTATCTTATTTAACACCTCATATACCCAAACTCAATTTTTTTTACTTTCCTACGTTCTTTCAAGCTGATATACATTCTCTTTATGTCCAAACTATCTTATTTAACACCTTCTCATATACCCAAACTCAATTTTTTTTACTTTCCTACGTTCTTTCAAGCTGATTTTCATTCTCTTTATGTCCAAACTATCTTATCTAACACCTTCTCTTTTACCCAAACTCATTTTTTTTTTCCTACGTTCTTTCAAGTTGATATTCATTCTCTTTCAGTCCAAACTATCTTTTTTAACACCTTCTCATATACCCAAACTCAATTTTTTTTACTTTCCTACGTTCTTTCAAGCTGATATTCATTCTCTTTCAGTCCAAACTATCTTATTTAACACCTTCTCTTTTACCCAAACTCATTTTTTTTTTCCTACGTTCTTTCAAGCTGATATTCATTCTCTTTCAGTCCAAACTCTCTTATTCAACACCTTATCTTATACCCAATCTCATTTATTTCATTTCCTACGTTCATTCAAGCTGGTATTCCTTCTCTTTTAGTCCAAACTCTCTTATTTAACACCTATTCTTATACCCAAACTCATTTTTTTCTTTTTCTACGTTCTTTCAAGCTAATATCCGCTTTCGTTCAGCACAAACTGCATTATGTAAACCGTACTAAAACAGACAAAACAGAACTATCAGCATTATCATCATTATAATCAACAAACAGCATTCCAAACACTAATTAATCTACCTTTCAGACATACCTTCGTCTCTCTCTCTCCCTCTCCTTCCCTTCCTCCCTTTCGCCCCTTCTGTCCCTCCTTCCCTCCACGCGGCGCCCTCAATAGAGAAATTAACAACATAACCACCAGCTTCGGGGATCCATTTTACTGCCTTAATTGGTAATACATCAAAGGGAAGGAAGGGAGGAGAAGGGGGAGAGGAAGGAGAGGTAGGGGAGGGGGTAGATGACGCCGCCACCCCCACCCCCCGTAAAGATGATAAACAACATACGGGTGTGCTTTACTGGGTGATAACAAGCGGAGAACCATCATTAACGACAAGCCCATCAAGAGGAACGAGATGAGGCCCTGAAGATGAAGGGGATAATGAGGTATGTAGAAGGGGGAAGGGAGGTAGGGGATGGGAAAGGAGGTGTAGTGAAGGGGGAAGGGCTGGAGGAGGAGGAGAAGGATAGAGAGAGGATACAAGGAATATAGACGAAGGAAAGAACGTGAGGTAAGGAGAGTGAAAGGAGGGGGAATGGGAAACCTGCAGTGGGTAAAGAGGAAGGGGTGAAGGGGAGGAGAAAGGGGAGTGGAAAGGGAAGCTGAGTAGGGAGGGGGTGAGAGTTGGTAGTGAAAGGGAGAGGGTGGAGGGGAGGAGCCGAAGGGAGGGAGAGTGGAAAAGCTAGATGGATGCTGGGGTAATGATGCTCAAATGCGTAGGAGATGAGAGAGATGAGGAAGATGGGTGGAGATGCAAGCAGAGAGAGAAAGACAAAAGGAGGCTGGTACTGCAAGTTTTCCCTTCCTTTCCTACTCCTTTCTTCTCCTTTTCCCACTTCCATCCTTTCCGTTTGTTTGCGTCCATGTGAATCTTACTCCAGCACGTGTCAATTTTTTTTTTTTTTTGTTACATTTCCAGCAAAATAAGATAACAGAGTCCTTTTATATTTTAGGACAAGACTGAAAAATACTTAACTTTATCCCATGACATCTTTGTAGTAAAAATAAAATAAATAACACCAACCACCACATACTCAACCGTTTCACAAAATTGACTCTATACAGCACCCTTGTATTACTTTCTTTCTGCCCTGTACTTTCCGTTTATCGATCTCTTATCCAGCCTATCTTCCCGTCCCCCGCTCCTTCATCCCGTCCCATCCCCAGCACTTTACTCTGCCGTCCCTTTCCCTTATCTTTCCGGCATCGACACTGATCGGGGGAGGAAGATAGGCAGACAGGGAGATAGGAGAGGGTGTGAGGGAGATGATGCGGTGGAGATGAATAAGAGGAGGAGGGGAAGGTAGAGGAGGAGGAGGGAAACTGATGAATATGAGAAAGATGATGATGAGGGAAACAATGGAAGAAGATATGAAAATGAAAAGTGAAAGTAACGTAGATGAAGGGGGGAAAGTAAAAGTAAAGGAAAATGAGAAAGGTAACTAAAGGAGAAGTATTGGAACAAGAGAATGATAAATAGCAATAAACAAGAGTGAAAATGAATCAAGCAACAGCAAGAACGAGGAAGATAAAGAAAGATGAAAAGGAAAAGAAAGGAAACTGACGAAGAAGGACAAGGAGGAGGGAAAGAGAAAAGGTGGCAGAAGGACGAATAATAGATTGAAGGAAAGAGGAACATAAGAACGTAAGGAGTCTGCAAGAGGCCGGTTGGCCTATACAAGGCGAGGATAAAGAAAATAAGAAGGCCGTGGATGGAGGAGGAGGAAGAAGGGATAAAAAGTGAGGGGAAAGGGACAAGAAAGGGGAAGGGGGAAGGAAGCGAGGGAGGATAGACGAGGAAGGAGAAGAGGGAGAGGAAAATTAGAAGACGAAACTAGGAGGAGGAACGAGGAAAGGAAGAAGTCATGGGGGAAGGCAAGGGGAAGGGGAAGGGAAAGGGGAAAGGGGAGGGAAGGGGAGGTAGGATAAACGTATCTCTACACATATACGGTAAGGAACTCGAGATAACAAGGAGTACAGGAATGATTGACGGAGAAGACACAGAGCAAGGAGTGATGGGGAGTAAGGAGAGGGTAGTGAGGAGGAGGAGGAGGAGGAGGAGGAGGAGGAGGAGGAGGAAGAAGAAGATAAAGGAAAAGAAGATAATGATGATATAAATGAGGACGATGGTAATGAAGAAGGAAGGAACAGGAGAGAAAGAAGGGACAAGAAAGAGGAGGGAGGGAGAGAGAGAGAGAGGGACAGAAGTAGGTATGTGGACGAACATTGCCTAAACAAATACATTACCCTATATAAGAGATAAATGTCTTTCTATGATTAGAGTTCAGTATCTTTCAACTATAAAAAAAATACATCTGTCATTGGTTTCCTTACAATGCATACCTTAAAAAAAACAATTATCACAAAAACACAACAACAACAACAAAAGACAGAAAAAATAGGAGAAAACGAGAGAAACCTAAACTCAAACACAGACAAACAGGCAGACAAACAAACAAGACAGCACGCAAGAGAGCAACACCAGAGGAGGAGGAGGAGGAGGAGGAGGAGGAGGAGGAGGAACCCAGCATCACATCTCGAGTTCCCGCAAGTCACACAGGTAACAGCCCTCAATTAGTACGGTCGAACACACCTGCCTAAGTTACGAGTTCTGGAGGACCCGCGGCGGCACAGGTAATTGCAGTGGGTCGCCAGGTGAGTCGGAAAAAGCGAGCAGATTACAACGGGTAGCGGCGGTGGGCGAAGCACGAAGGTGGGAAGTTGTCTTGTGTCCGCGGGTAATAATAGCACTGTGGCTCTCCGTTTGTCAAGCCTCGCGCCCCAAAGATGGAAGTGGCGGTGAAAGGCGAGAGAGACAAGTGTGAAGAAAAAAGGAAAAAAAGAATGGAGTAAGGGGAAAAAAGTGACAAATGAATGCGGAATGCTTGTGTGGTTGCTCTCTTGTTTGGTGTCTCTCTTTCTCCCTCTCTCTCTCTCTCATCGCCTAACTTGGACGATATGATTGGAAGTCTTTCTCATTGCCGCACAGCTAAAAAATGACGGACAGACGCTGAATGACTGTCTTTTACTGCCTTGTGTTTGCCTTTCTCTTTTGCTTCGGTCTGTTTTAACGAAGCATTATGTCGACATGTTCAAGCCATCAGTCAGTCAGTGTGTCAGTCAGTCAGTAGGCCAGTCAGCGATTTAGCTAGCACGTCTATCGGTTACACTGTTGGTTAGCCAGTCAGTCAGTTAGTCAGTTAGTTATTAATCAGCTACTCTAATATATCGAGCAAATTAGGACAGTCAGTCAGCCAGCACGTCAGCCAACCAGTCAGTCAACCAGTCAACCAGTCAGTCAGATAGTCAGTCACTCACAGTACTTACTTATAAATTAGTTAACTACTCAGTAAATCGAGTCAATCAGTCAGTCAGTCAGTCAGCCTGTCAACTAATCAGCCAGCCAGCCAGCCAACACGTCAGTCAGTCAGTTAGATATACATAATCATTCACTCAGAGTACTTAGTTATAAATTAGCGAGGCACAGAGTTAAGTCAGTCACTCAGTCACTCAGCCAGCCAACCAGCCATCGAACCACCCAGCCAGCCAGCCATCGAACCACCCAGCCAGCCAGCCAGCCAGTCAGATAATCATTCACTCCCAGTACTTCACCCAGATCCAATCAGTCACATTCCCGTCTAATGAGATCTCGTGCTCGACTAAGGGCTCGCCAGAATAAACAGTGATTCGGCCACAATCCCGCACAGGACGCCTCTGTTCGGCGAGCGGTGGGCGGGGACGGGCGGGGAAGGGGCCTCGATTAATTGGGCTCTTGAAGGGGGCGTTCCCACAGCCGGCGCCGCGTTCCCTCGGTCCTTAGGCAGTGCGGGGAACAATCTCCGCACTCAAGGCCGTGAGGAGGAGCAGCGGGCGGCGTGAGGAGAGAGGAGGGATTGACGTCTGAACGGCTTACACTTGCGAGCATTGTAAGGGTGAAGGGTAGCAACAGGAGGCGTGAAGAGAGGAATGACTGACGCCTTGCTGCACTTACGATCTTTGTGAGGGGGAAGGATAGCAACAGAAGGCATGTTTTACGGCTCTTACGATCTTTGTGAGGGCGAAGGGTGGCAACAAGAGGCATAAAGAGTGAGGAATGATTGAAGACTTACTACTGCATTTACGATATGAGTGTGAGAGTGAGAATAAGCAACGGAAGGCGTGAATAAGACAGGAATGACATGTCTTAACGCTGCATTTACGATTTCTGTGAGGGTGAGAATAAGAACCGGAGGCGTTAAGAGAGATAAACCATTGACCTTTTAAACGCTCTGCACTTGTGACCTTCTGGCTGTTAAGATGAGCATCGAGAGGCGTGAAAAGAAGTGAATTGGTGAACAGATAATAACTCTCTGCCCTCTAATCTTGGACGCATCGAATGGCGCCACACAGAAGGAATAGCCTTGGAGATGTTACTACGCTGAAGTCAGAATGCGTCCTCTGCTTGATTTCGGACCTTTGTCATGCCTTGGGTCTCCTGCAACGTCTCCTCCTCCTCGTCAGCAGCGGTGGTGGTGGTGGCGGTGGTCAGGGTCTGCGGCTCAGCACCGTCAGAGCCGTCAGCCCAGGTTAATGAGGGTTCACCTGGATTTAATTACCATCACAGGGGACGATTAATCTGAGGACAAGAGGCGAGTGGCTCACGCGGCTCACTGTCCTCCGCGTACCCGAGAGGACCCACCAGCCTCCTCCTCCTTAGCCTTCATCTTGGCCTCCTTCTCCTTTTACTACTACTGCTCTTTCTCTTTCTCTACCTCTTTCTTCTTCTTCTTCTTCTTCTTCTTCTTCATCTTCATCTTCTTTTTTTCTTCCTTTTCTTCTTATTATTATTATTCTTTATCTTCATTTTCTTCTTCTTCTTCTTCTTCTTCTTCTTCTTCTTCTTCTTCTTCTTCTTCTTCATCTTCATCTTCCCCCTCCTCCTTCTCCTTCTCCTCTTCCTCCTCCTCCTCCTCCTCCTTCTCCATGATACAAGTCTTTAAGTACCTGAACAAGCTCAGCAACGCTGATCACTCCAAATTCTTCACGCTACAAACTAACCTGAGAACAAGAAACAACGGAAAAACAATTCAAGCAAAGCGATGCAATACCGACATCGGCAGGAGATATTTCTCAAATAGAGTTGTTCGCCACTGGAACAGCCTTCCTGCAGAAGTGGTTAGCGCAGAGACCATCAACTCCTTCAAGAAACGCATTGATGGCCACTTTGCTGCAACGGGTGTGAACTGAACGTTCCCAAGAGTAGGTACACAAGTGCTTTAATCCTTCCCTGCAAGCCACTCCTATGGCAAACGGATTGATTAAATCACTGAACGCAGGCAGCCTAGTAATGAGCCAACAGGCTTTCTGCTGCCTGCTAGTCCATGTTTCCATGTTTCCTCCTCCTCGTTAACTTAGTCGTCCTCATCCTTCACTTTTTCTATTATCATCTTTAGTACTGTTGCTTTTTCATTGTTACCGTTAGTCTAAGAAGTTAAAAATCGACTTCCATCATAAATTAACAAGTACAGAACACGAATTCTACGCCTCACGGACATAGCTGGATGAGTCTCGGGTGAAAGTACGGTAATCAGGGAGAGAAAGTACGACAACCAAAGATAGATAGATAGAGAGGAGGAGAGAGAGAACATACGATACACCGGAGGAGAGAAAGTCCGCGATAGGCCGATACTCTAATATTAGGCCTTACGACTGACGCAAGAAAATATTACTTAGCCTTGAAGCATTAACCACTGGCCTGCCATCACGACACTAATCAAATATATAGGTCGGTAGTCTCACAGGCTTTCGCCTCTCACAACAACGATTTCCAAAGGTCGAAAAGGAGATCAAACGAGTTCTCATGAGTGTTTCTTCACGTTCATGGTAAGGAAGGGTCAAACTACTACTACCAGGGTCATAAAACTACCCCTGGAAGTGCTTAAAACTCGAACGAAAGCCTAAGAAAGTGTGAGAGAGAGAGAGAGAGAGAGAGAGAGAGAGAGAGAGAGAGAGAGAGAGAGAGAGAGAGAGAGAGAGAGAGAGAGAGAGAGAGAGAGAGAGAGAGAGAGAGAGAGAGAGATGTCAAATGAAACAAGAAAATAGATATACAAATAAAGAATGAGTAAAGAAGGATAAAAGACAATACGAAAGGAATGAATGAAGGAAGGAAGGAAGAATAGAAGGAAGGAAAGAAGGAAGAAGGGAAGAAAGGAATTATTAATAAATGTGTGTTTTGGGGCGCAGAAATGTTGAAGAATATAACAAAAAAATCGATGGAGGGAGGAAAGAGAAATAAATAAATGGAATCAAAGGAGGAGGAATGCAATGAGGAAGGAAGGAAGAATGAAAAAGGAAAGAACAAGTGACACTATAAACTCCGGCCCATGAATTTTAACGAACAAACAAATGGAAAAAGATGAAGGTGGTATTATCGGAAGAATGAGAAATTTTACCCTCTCGTTCTCTGTATCTCCGCATCTTCTTAATGTTCGGACCACTAGCCTTTTTTTTTAACCAACCCATTAAGAGAGAGAGAAAATAATGCATCACTACAAACACCAAGAAAACATTAAAGTGAGCAGAACCTTTTGATAAGCAAGCACATTTTTCTCTTTTTTACGTCTTCTTACGTCGGTTTCTTAAACATTCCACTAAAAGAGAAAAAGAATACTAAAGCACATACTCTCTCTCTCTCTCTCTCTCTCTCACACACACAGAAAACAAATTGCACCCACTTAACATTTGGATTAACTTCACTTCTCGACTCCACAAACTCATTAACAATCTGCGGCCGCGGCACGTGACACTGAGGAGGAGGAGGAGGAGGAGGAGGAGGAGGAGGAGGAGAGCGGGGAGAGAGTGAATGATAGTAGAAGATGTCAAAAGAAAGAATCAAGCAAGCATACAAACACAGAATGAGTAAGGAAGGATAAAAAATAGAGCAAACAGAGACTAATGGGCGGAATCAAGGAAGAGAGGAAGAAAGAAGGTAAGAATGGATGGAATAAAGAAAATAAATAAGGAAGGAAGGGCGAAAGATACAATGAATTCAGGAAGAAGAGCAAGGAATAAAATGAAAAAGGCTGAGCGAGGAAACAAAAAAAAAAGATAAATAATGAATGAACGGAAAACAAAGAAGATGCTAAACTAATATATATACACACGTCAAATAAAAAAAAAAAACAATAAGAAAGAAACAAAGAAAAAAACGAACAAACATGCCAAGAAAAAAAGCAAAAGACAAGCAAAAAAAAAAAAAACAATAAAAGAAAAAATACCAACACACACAGACCCCCAACCCCTTCCCTCCCCACACACTACAGGGGAGGCTGGAGGGGGGACTAAGGAAGTAAGCCCCACTCCATTAAGACTCGTAATCCCATTTAGAGCAATTAGCGAAAACGTCCTTTACGCCTCCGGACTTGCGAGGGACCCAGGAGGAGGAAGAGGAGGAGGAGGAGGAGGAGGAGGAAGAGCTATATTTGCACTGTTGTTGAATGACTGTGGACTCAAGCACCGCAAAGAAAGAGAGATAAAGAAAGATAATGTGAGAGAGAGAGAGAGAGAGAGAGAGAGAGAGAGAGAGAGAGAGAGAGAGAGAGAGAGAGAGAGAGAGAGAGAGAGAGAGAGAGAGAGAGAGAGAGAGAGAGAGAGAGAGAGAGAGAGAGAGAGAGAGAGAGAGAGAACGTATATAATACACGATAATAATACAGAGAGAATGAGAAAGAAAGAAAGGAAGGATGGAATGTGGGGCAATATAAAAGGAGGAAGAATAAAGAACGAAGAGGAAGGATGTATAGGAATAAAACGCGAAACGAGTGTTAAATAAATGATAGAGAGAGAAAAGAGGAAAGTGAAAATAACTCAGGAAATTCGGAAGGGTGGAAAGAGAGAAAGAAAGAAATGGGAGGAATAAAAGGACGAGGAAGGAAATGAGGAAGGAAAGAAGAATTAAAAAGGAAGGAATGAACAATAAGGGACATTAAAGAATAAAAGAAGAATGGAGGAAGGCTAGGAGAGGAAGAGGAGAGGCGAAAGGAAGCGGAGAGGCGGGAAGAGACCGAAGAAGAGGCAGGGGAGACGAAGGGGAGAGGAGGAGAGAGAGAGGGAAGAAGAGGAGGAGGACGAAGGGGGGAGGGGGAAAAGGAGGAGGAACATGACTAGCAAGGAATAATAGGATGAAGTAAGCCGATCTACTGACATACATTTACTCTGCCATGTTTGTGCGAGATAATGTGTGTGTGTGTGTGTGTGTGTGTGTGTGTGTGTGTGTGTGTGTGTGTGTGTGTGTGTGTGTGTAAAGAGTTTTCGTAAGTACGGATTGCATTTCTCTGGTACTGGCTCCGATTACTGTCCAAACACACACACACACACACACACACACACACACACTAGGACCCTCCCACCCACACTCCTTCCCTCACCCCAAAAACTCCAACAACGAAAAAACACACAAAAAATAGCACCCACTCATCCCGCCAGGTAAGCACAGGTATATAATCTCACCTGGACGTAAAGCACAGACCAGGTGACCCACAGGTAATTAATTAAGCACTAAACAACACAGGTGGTGATCGGGGGTCCAAAACTACCTGCAAAAACCTGCCCCAAGACTGATCAGGTAGGGAGGAGCACGAGGGAAAGGTAGGTGAAGGTAAGAGGAGGAGGAGGAGGAGGAGGCAAAGGAGGGGAAGGAGGATGTGAAAGAGGAGAATGTAAAATTGAAAATGGAGGAGTGGAAAAGAGATAAGAAAAGGAAGAGGAGGTGAAAGAGGAGGATGGTAAATAGAAAAGGAGGAAGAGGAAAAGAGTGAAGAGAAGCGGAGAGGTGAGGTGAGGAGAGAGGAGGAAAGGAAAGAAGATAAGAGAGAAGATAAGAAGAGAAGGCATAAATGGAGAATGAAAGGTGGAAAAGAACGAAGGAGGAAGAGGAGTAAGCCAAATAAGGAAGAAGAAAAGGGAGAAAAAAGAAACTAAAACAAACTCCGCTCTCTCTCTCTCTCTTATCACGTCATCAGTTAATAAGAAAAAACAAACCCTTCCGATGATGAATTGTTCCAAACGATTATATTAAAATTATCTCAACTAAAAAAAGCAAATAATAAAAAAAAAAAATTGTTTCTCGTTTTCTTTTCCTTTCGTTAAATTTCTAACACAAACAACTTTTCCATCCATTCTCTTTTCTCGCACTTCTTTTAGTTTGCATTACCGAGAGAGAGAGAGAGAGAGAGAGAGAGAGAGAGAGAGAGAGAGAGGGAGTGTCTTTCCAAAGTTAGGTGGAGTCAAATTCTGTTCCCTTTTTTATGTCGACGGTTTGTGATCTTGGGTTGTAGGGGTGACGGAGGGATGGGCGAAGGGCGGGAGAGATAGGGCTGCGGGGGTGGAGGGGTGGAGAAAAGGGAGGGAGGGAGGAGGGGGAGAGAAAAGGACATAGAGGGAAGGGAATGACATGGGAGGAGGAGTAGATGGAGGAGATGCTTAGAAGAGGAACATGGTAACAGTGGATTGGAGGAGGAGGAGGAGGAGGAGGAGGAGAAAGCTCGTATGTTTGAAGACGCTCCCGGCTGAAACCAATGTATAGTCTCTCTCTCTCTCTCACACACACACAAACAAACTAACAAACACAAGCACTGACAAACATAGACAAACCGATTTCAATGTCCTTCACGCACAGTACTCGAGCCCTGAGATGTGTGTGTGTGTGTGTGTGTGTGTGTGTGTGTGTGTGTGTGTGTGTGTGTGTGTGTACTGCCGTATGTAAATATTAGCGCATCAACAATATATATCACATCTCTTCCCCTCCCTTCTTCCTCCCTGCCCTAACCTTCTTCCTCTCCGCCCTTTTAGTTTTCCTCCCTTCCTCCTCCCTTCTTCCCTGTCTAACCCCTTTCACTCCCCTTCTTCCCTTCCTACCATTTTCCTCTATCCTATTTATTTTCCCTTCCTCCTCCCTTCTTCTTTCTGTCCAACCCCTAACACTCCCCTTCTTTACCTCCTTCCCTTCCCTTCTTCCTCACTTTTTCCTATTTACCCTTAATTCTTTTCTTCTCTTCCTCCTCCTTTCTTCTTCTTCTATGAGTTCCTTCACTCCCCTTCCTCTTGTAACGGGCTTGTCGGGGGGCGTTTAAAGGGTGTTGATTAAGACTTCAGCCTCCTTAAGGCGAATTATATTCGTAGCCTTTATGTACAAGAAGCGTCGGAGCGAGAGCGACTGTCGTTGTGTGTCAGTCGGACTCTCGTGAAGGAGTGACGAGTTACAGGTTGGAAAATAATTGTTACAATTTGTCACGTACGTCAAGGTGACCTCTGCGCACCATCGGAGTGCGAAGTATACAAAACTGAGACGGTAAACACTGACGGACGACATTCCTATAAGGTGGCGTGATCTATCTGTCGTGGGTTTTTTCCACTGACAATTGTATGCCTAATTCGTGGTGATATTAAATAATAATAATAATACATTGATATCCTACTATAATACTCTCTTCCTTCCCAGTCTTCTTCCTCCCTTTTTCCCATCTACACTTATCCTTCTTCCCTTCCTCCTTTTTCCCCTTTATATAACCCCCTTCACTCCCCAACCACTAACCACTAATCACTAACACTAACAACCAGCCCTTCATCCCTTTACTAACAACCTTGTCACACCCTCTTGTCCTACTGGCATCCTCTACCGACACTCACACCTCCCACTTCCTTCCCCTTCCCTTCCCCTTCCCAGTCCTTCTGTCACCCAGCTCGGACCACACTGACACAAGAGGATGCTGACAGACGTGCAAGGAGGATAGAGGCGTGGGAGAGACGGTCGTGGCACGGCAATGGGAGAGGGAGAGGAGAAGGAGGAGGAGGGAGCGTGAGGTTGAAGGATACATGAGTAGAAAGAGGAAAGACTGAGGAGGTATGAAAGAGATTTGGTCATGTTGAGATGGGGATTGGAGGAGGAAAAAGGATATATAAGAGGAGGAAGGAAGGAGGGAGTGAGGGTGCAGTAGGAATCATTGGGATGAAGGACTGATTATTAGCAAGGAGGAAGGATATGAGGAGAGGTTGGAGGAGGCTGAGATGGAGGAAAAGGTGAAGAAGGAAGAAGGACGAGGAAGATGAGGAGGAGAGAAAGTGACACAAAAGACACAACACTTCAGAACAGCATAAAAAAAGCACAACACACCAGAACAGCATAAAAAAAGCACAACACACCAGAACAGCATAAAAAAGGCACAATACACCAGAACAGCATAAAAAAGCACAACTCACCAGGACAGCATAAAAAAGCACAACTCACCAGGACAGCATAAAAAAGCACAACACACCGGGAGAGCATAAAAAAGCACAACCCTCCAGGACAACACGATACAGCACAGCATAGAACGGTACAACACATCACAACAAAATAAGTACAGCACAGCACCAACACAGCACCAGCGGGTACTCACCTTGCACTGCAGTCTGGGTGTACCTCAGGAGCTGAAGGTTGAGCTTGATGGGCTGCGAGGTCACGAGGAAGGTCGCCGCGGCACTACGACCTTCCCTGACCTCGGTTTGGGTCTTGGGGCGGAGGAAGAAGATCATGATGTCCCCGACCCGCACCCGCCCGCTGCAGGTGCCCCGGGCCGACACGCCGTCCACACCCAGGGGCGGATCCGTGGGCGGGGAGGAAGGAGGGTCAGGCACCTCGACAAACGTGGCCTCCTCCTCCCACTCCGGTCTTTGCACATGTTTCCGACACGTTTCCTCGCCCTTCAGGAACGTTTTCACTTGTATTCGCACTAGATTATAAAAACTATTGAGTCCGTGACCGCGAGTTGACCCCACGTGGATGACCTTCGCCATGACCACCACGTCGGCCTGCTCCGCGCCCTGCTCCACGTAGTCCGGCCAGCACGCGAGAACGGGCCTTGTCATCACGAGCACCAGCAGGAGGCGGGAGGCGAGGGGAAGGGCAGCGCGACGCCCCGCCATGCTGAGGACAGACTCCCGGCCTCTACCAACACACAGGACACTTGATCATCACTACACCGCCGCGGCGACACCAACACACATCACCACGCCGGCCTGTCTGTCTGGACGTCCGGCCCTCGCCTCCTCCCGTCCCCGGCACCACACATGCACGAGCGACGCCGGAGTCTCGTTTTCTTTCAGCTCGACCCGCCCCCGTCAGCGAGGCGGAGTAAGGGGGCGGCGGAAAGGGTATTGCGGTGGGGGGCGGAAGGGGAGGCGGGGCGCAGCGTGGTTTTCATGTTCCTCAAGAGCCCGAGCTGACGCAGACGGTTCTGAAAGTGGAAAATAAGTTTAGTGGTGCGTGTATGTATGTATGTAAATATGTATGTATCTCTCTCTCTCTCTCTCCAAAAGAGGTCATCTACTATATGGGGAGTACTACAGGACGAGGTTTGACCACAGAGTTATAGACATAGAGGGTTCCCCGAGTCTGGATTTTGAAGCAACTGGCGGCCATCTTAGAGTGACGGATGGCGAGACAGAGAATTTTAATATCACATAGTTATGTCTGCTACTTCTATTATCAAGTTACCAGCGCCTCGGCGATCCTCTGTCAGATAGACTTGTTATTTTCTTGTCCATTTTTTACCCCCTGATTATTGTTACATTGGTACATGTCTTATACCATCTGAATCAGAAAAATGTGCTGAACTTGAAACTGTAAACGAAAATTTAATGCAATAAAAAGTATATGAATGGCAAGGAGTTGAATCCAAAAAGGTGAACAAAAATGTTTATGCACTACCATAATTTTTTTCTCATTATTTTATTGTAGGTACACCTAAGTGCAATAAACCTGTGATCATGATATGCAGCAATATCGCATCAACACGATGATCGGCTCAGTTTTCCAAAATATCATAATGGTGGCTAGCTAATAGTGGTTAAGTGTAAACATGTGGAATCATGAAAAGGTCGCCAATCCGTCACCCAATGGCGGCCGACCACAGAGTTAAAGGCATGAGCAGTGGCTTCACCTCTCACCGTGGCGAGAGACTGGAGTTGAACCCTCTAGTATATAACTCTGTTGGCTTGATTCACGCATCCTCCAAACCTTAACATCCTGCCGGTTTTTCCCTTCTGTATGAAGCACGCCAGGATCTATATATAGCAAGATACTGACGACATGAGTTTCCCATCTGACCTGCTTTGCCATTATGCTGATACAAGATACACAACGACAAAAAGTGAATGATCAAGTGACTGAGTGATCAAGGACAACCTCTGTCTGTCTGTCGTCTCCCTCCCTCCCTCCCTCTCCCGCCGCGACCCTGTGAGCTTGTCCATCAACCTGGCTTCATCGCTTTAATCCGACACACAGCCAACATTCCACAAGCTCTGCGGCGACCCACCTGTTGCTAGTTAATCCCTTTATCTTAAGTGGACTCCGCGAACCCTTGTAAACACGATCCCAGGCTGCTACCGATGCACGCACGAACACACTGACACACACACACGGACAGCCCTGTAGCAAAGCGAGACAAGCCGGCTTAAACGAGTGAGCAGTTAAGATCATACACATCTGTCGTGGTGGTGAAACTAGCGCGCCTCTTCCCTCGCTAAGTGATTCACCGGGCGAAGGGTCAAGCCTCCTGCCATGCTATCTGGTGTCGGGGGTCCTGCCGCCGCGCCGCCCTGACCTGCATCCACTCCGGCACCCCACGCAGCGTCAGTAGCATGCTTACCCATAGCCACGCCGCGCGCCCCGGCCTCGGCACCTTGATGTGGGTACTGACTGATGACTCGCACCGCCAGAGCCCCGAGAAGGACCACGGAGATGGGGGCGTGCCGGAGAGCGTCAGGGGTGGGGAAGGGAGGAGAGGCAGATGGAGGGGGGGCAAGTCGAGGCAACGTGACGTAACCTCTTCAAGTGCTTACATCCACTATTTCTTCCAATATTTATCAACAAGTAATAATGAGTGACGGCATGAAGAGTCCTGAACAGTGTCTCTTTATCACCCCACAACGGCCTGGCCTTGGCGGGGAGATAACGAGGTTTATGCGCGTAAAAGTTTGCCTCCGTCACCCTTGACCCGCGGCCCCGCTGATGCAGATCCATTATTGACTTGAGCAGCAGAGTGTTTGCCGTCATCAGGTTACACATCCGTTATCCAAGGCTCATTTCCATTCCTCCCTCCCTTGCTATTTCTTCTTTTCCCATTGCGAAAAAGTTATGAAGGTAATGATAAAACAAAGATAATGACTTATGACATGCAGCACACCTTGGCTACCCCGGTCACGTGAGTCATGAAGGTGCGCGGAGCCAGGCGGAAGATAGACTGATCCGCGCCGCACACCAAGACAAGAGTGATTCACCTCAATTTTCCTTCCCATTCCGACGCAAATACACCTAAGTACCCTTACACGATAAACCACATCTACTCTCCCCCTGTTATATATAGTCAAAAGTGTGCATGAAAGTGAAGGAGTGGGTGAACAGCTCGTCTGATTATTGGGTAATTGCTCACTGGTTCAAACCGCGTCTCAACTGTTTCGGTGCGTGTGTGAGCTCGTGAATCACTCGGCCCTTGGCGAGGAAGGAGATGAAGGGAAGAACAAAAAATAACACATACATAGAAGACCCGAGAGGCGATAGAAAACTAAACGCTAAAATATCAGTGAACAATACTTGGCGTCAACGACAATATTAATACGTGACGACTCGCTACGCAGACGATACTTCACTTCATAATCAGCCCACACCATCTAAATATACATATTATCTCAAGACACCATGCAGTGCTGATGTGATCTCGTGTGTGTGTGTGTGTGTGTGTGTGTGTGTGAAGCGCCGCCACGCACACACGTAACAGCCTCGCCAGAAGCTCCCCATTGTGCCCCCACCCCCCTCAACCCAACCCATCCCCCCACACGCCGCAGCAGCAGACCAGCCATTGGCAAACACCGCAAACACAAAGCTGATCATTCTTTGCGTTTCTTCATTACACACGCGGGCAGAAGGCGAGCTCTGTCTCCCTGGCCCCGACGCACAGTACCGGCGCGGCGTCAGTACTGCGTAGATGTGAGTGCCAAGCGTCGCCAGCCACCGATACAACGTGGTTTCTTTGGGGCAGCAACTTTGTGTGTGTGTGTGTGTGTGTGTGTGTGTGTGTTAGGCGGGGCACACGGGCGGGAGTTATGAGTGTAGTGGTCGGTAATAAGTCATCGTGGAGGTATAGTTTTGCACTCCTACACGCCTCGTCAGTCTTTTTTTTTTTTTTTTTGTACAGCGAGGGAAACAGCTCAAGGGCAATAAAAACAACGTAGTGTGAATTTTACAACCATCCCGTCAAACCCCATCTACGTATTTCCTTGTCTTCTTTAATCTGTCTTTCTCTGGTTATCGTTTAGCAGATAAAAACTAAATCATGGCCTCTGAGTTGAAAACTGAGGAACTGCACTGTCTAACCTCATTTACCTATTTCACTGTTCGTATTCCGTCTCTCTCTGGTAACGGTTTCGCAAGTAAAAACAAAATAACTGTCTGAGGTGAAAAACTGAGGAACTCGCGGCCTACACACACACATACACACACACACACACACCTGTTGCCCGGAGACGCTGAGTCGACAACTTTGCGTCGCTCCAAAAGGCATTTACGTCATTGTTTGATGGACACACACCGAGAAGATTCCGTCTCATCATCGGGAACTGGTAACATTTATTCACACTGATCATCGGTGAACGAAAAGGCAAATACAGAAATGTGTGTGCATGTATGTATGTATGTATGCATGTATGCTTGTACCGGCCCCTTGCAGACTCTACGTTCTTATGATCGATTGTATGTATAAATGTATGTATGTATGGATGGATGGATAGATAGATAGATGGGTGTAACTGATTAAGGGTAGAGAGAGTAATAGAGGTTAGTACGGATATGAGAGGCTGTAGAAGGGATGAATTGAAAGAACGGAACAGCAGAACAGGGCAGAGGACGAGGGGCAAAGGGAAGGTATGGGAGGTGAGGTGAGGTGTGGCAAGAGTCGTGAGGTGGGGTTGATCGGCGGCCGCGCCTCCCTCTCCTCCCGCCCTCGCCCCCCTCACCTACCGGGCAACACGTGGCCGCGCCCTGCCCCCACACCTGTTTAAGGGGCGGCACAGGTCTTCTCGGCGCCGCACACCTGTTGGCCGGAATGTGTTTTAAGCGGTTTACGTTAATATGATCAAAGAAGTGACTGATTCCCCGTATTGATGAAGATGCCCGTATGTTTACCTGTAAGATGGACTCAGGTGGCATCAATTTGTTTTATAGTTTTTTTTTTTTAACAACCCTAACATTCTTTTCTCATTCTGTGCAATTACAGCAACAAAAAACGGTCTAGTCTTCTCACACGCATGAAGATAATGGATTTTTTTTTTATTTTACTTCTTTTAACCAGTACGAGAGATTCTAAAGCCTTATGTTCGCTATAATACATTTCTTCTTATTAACTCTCCTCACCTAACAGATTCTTCTCCTCTCACTATCTTAACGCACTTCACCGCTATCATTAGTAAACGTCGAAAACATTTACCATGGCTTGGCACAACGTTTTGGCCTCTCTCTGCACTGGGCGGCGCGGGTTAAACGTTGGGGTTAATCTTGCATCTTGTCTTCTCAATGCGAGGAAAACACTGGGACAAGGAGTGAAGGTTCGAGTACCAATATTAAACAGTACGCAATCACTCTTCTTCCATCCCTCCTCCTCTCCTCTTCTTCCTCCTCCTTCTCCTAGCTAAGACATCTCACATCTTGTCTTCCCAATACGAGGAAAACACTAAGGACACGTACTAGAGGCTCGAGTATACTAATATTAAACAGTATGCAGTCTCTCCAGTCACTCTTCCTCCATTCCTCCAGCTCTCCTCTTCCTCCTTCTTTCTCACGCATCTTGTCTTCTCAATACGAGGAAAACACTGAGGACAAGGACTAGAGGCTCGAGTTCCAATATTAAACAGTACGCTGACTCTCCCCAATCACTCTTCCTCCATCCCTCCTCTTCTTCATTCTCTCCTCCACCTCTTGACCCTCTCCAAGGTCCCGCAAACAACCTAACGACTTCGCTGGCTAAATAATATTCCCCGAAGATGTAACCCTCGTCTTTGCGGAGGAACGGGAAGCCTCGATTTATCACAGCGTCAGGAGGCTGCTGAGGAAACACGTGGGGGGGATGAGGAGATTGGGACGGGAGCTGAGGGTCTAGGGGTGGGGGGAGGGCGTATAGACAAACAGGAGGGAAGACAGCCGCGGCGCCACGACCCAGAGGCACTCCAGCCCACCGCTGAGCACTGACCCTTGCTGGAGGACCGTCACTTCGGGGCCCAAACACAGAGCTAACACAACGTTCTCTCCGGGGACCACTCAAACATTACCAGCCGCTGCGTGTGTGTGTGTGTGTGTGTGTGTGTGTGTGTGTGTGTGTGTGTTGGTTTATATGGTGAGGCCGGGGAGGGGAGAAGTGAGGGATGGATGCTGGAGGGAGAGAGAGGGACGATGGAGGGAAGGATGCTGGAGGTAGAGAGGAGAGATGAGCTGGTAGGTATTGACGGTAAGGAAATACAGGTAGATAAGAGAGAGGAGAGAGAAAGATAGAAGAAGGGAGGTGAGGAAGAAGGGAAAGGGATGAAGAGAGGGATGAAGGAGGGAGAGAGGAGGAATGAGAGGGTAGATAAAGACGATGAAAAAGAAAAAGGAGAGAGGAAAGAGGAGAGGAACGGATATATAAAAGCAGGTGAGGTAGGAAGGCAGGTAGATGAAAAGGAATAGAAATGGAGGCAAACTAAGAGGAGGAGGTGAATACATAGGAGAAAGAGAAATAGAAGGATGGAGGTAAGAAGGTAAGATGGATAAAAAGATAAATGAGGAGGGATTGAGAAAGACGAAGGTAAGGGAGAAGGGAAAGATGAAGAAGGGTAAAAAAAGGATGATAAGGAATGAGGAAGGACAGGGACGAATGAAAAAGGGAAGGTAGGTAAGAAGATAGGGCGGAGTATATGGGATAGGGTGGTGGCTAGGAAAGGGAAGATGGGAAAGGAAGGTTAGGTGCATCGTAGAGGGGGGATAGGGGGTAAGGATAAGAAATGGGTGTGCAGAGGGAGGGAATGGAGGGAAAGTAAAGGGTGGGGGCGCCATGTGTGATGAAGGACGAGGAAGAAGGGAAGTAAAGAGGGGAGAAAATGAATGGGAGAGGAATGAGAAAAATGCGAAGTAAATTTGAAACACGCGATTGCAAGTTATGTAAAAGAGAATGCCAAAGAGAAAAGAAAGAAAATGAGAAGATAAAAGTAGCTAACAGTGAAAGGTCTCAAAAAAGGTTTAAAACAAAATAGAAAATATGGATAAAGAGCGAGGGAAAGAAAGCGAAGATGAGGAAGAGAAAGATGATGAAAAGAACATTGATGACAAGAAAAAAAAAATTAAGTAGAAAAAAGAGAAAGAGAGGAGCAGAGTAAGAAGCAAAATAACAAAAAAAATATGAGTTGAGAAAAAAGAGAAAGGTGAGACAAAACAACAAACAGCCGGAGAAGGAAAAAGGAATACCAAAAAAAAAAAAGTAGGTGTTCGTGAAAATTTAAACAAACAAAACAATACAAGGAAAAATGAGACAAACAACACAAGGATAAAAAAATAAAACATAGATCAAGCAGGAACAAAAACAGGTACAGGAAGGAAGGAGAGAAAGACGAGAAGGAGGAAAGTGACCACCGATCATTGTTAAAGAAAATAAACAACAAGGAAAAAAAAAAGGAGAGGAAGATAAAAAAAGAAAGAACAACAAGAGGAAGGAGAGAAAGAAGAAAAAAGAGGAGAAAAAGAACAGCAAATAAAACATCTCTCCCTCAAAAAAAAAAAAAAATAGAGAGGGAAGAATTATAAAGGGATGAAATAAGGAAAGAAAGAAAGATATGAACGAAATAAAGGAAGAAATGAAGAAACAATAAAATGAGGAAAAAACAGCAAAAAACATCACATCCCCCCCTTCAAAAAAATACAACACAAAAATAGAAAAAAATATAAGAAAAACAAAGTAAAACAAAACATAACATGAAAACAACACACTCTTGCAACACGGTCAAACGTAACCAAAGTCGTGTAGTCGGCAAAGGGGTGACGCAACGCTGTTTTATGATAACGAATTTGCATCCTTATCGCCCTCCCCCCAATTAGCCGCGACGGGAGGAGGAGGAGGATGAGGAGGAGGTGGACGAGGAGACGAAGGAGGAGGAGGAAGATAGGTAAGGGGGAGAGAGGAAAGGAGGATGAAGACAATACCGTGAGACCCAAAAATTCAGCAGGGAAAGGATATGAAAGAAAAGAGGGAAGAAAAAAGGAAGGAAAGAAAGAAAATATGAGAGAAAGGAAATTAAGAAGGGTGGAAGGAAGGAACGGAGGAAGGAAAGAAGTAAAGGAGTCATGGAAGAAACAATGAAGGGAAGAAATGAAGGTAGAAAAGAAAGAAGGCAGGTAAGAATGAATAGAAAAGAAAGTGGGGAGAAAAAGAAAGAGTGAAAACAGAGAAAGAATTAATATAGCAAGCGGTAGACAATGATAAAGACGAAAGATAGAATGAAAGAAAAATAAATAGTAGAAAATCAATGCAGGAGGGAGAAAGGGATAGAGAGATAAGGAGGAAGAGAGAGAGAGAACGAGCTGGAAGACAGGAGAGAAAACGAGAAAGAGAAAGAGATAAATAAATGAAAACTAACAAGGCGGAATATTCAACGAAACAAACCATCTCGATTGCATTCCCTTTCCGACAAGACGAATGAAGGACACGTTTGGGACGCGTCTGAGGAGCATGTTAATGGAGCCTCAAGTTCATTTTTATCGCCAATGACTTTAAAGATGGCGCCTCTAAGCACCTTTAGAAACAATAAAAAAAAATGTACTTGAGGAATAAAAGGATAATAGAGTGGGGTTGAATTCCTGCAGGTGGCGGCGGCTATGGTCAAAGGTGTGTGTGTGTGTGTGTGTGTGTGTGTGTGTGTGTGTGTGTGTGTGTGTGTGTGTGTGTGTGTGTGTGTGTGTGTTGATATTATCTTATGACACGTGGAAAGGTAGAAAAGCCAAGAGGAGGAGGAGGAGGAGGAGGAGGACAAATTTATCTCCGTCTAAAGTTGATGGTATGAAGTCCTACCCAATAGCATTCTCTCTCTCTCTCTCTCTCTCTCTCTCTCTCTCTCTCAAACACACCTCAGCATCCATTCCGAGCCACTCTACAAGACAAACACATTACAGTTCACTCCTACTCCATCACACACACACACACACACACACACACACACACACACACACACACACACACACACACACACACACACGCAGAAGAAGCATCACGCAGCTCGTATAGGCGGTTCGGATGCTGTTCCTCATCTGTTAGCTGCCACGATGCCCTTGTAGGTAACTTGCTCTCCGTCACCACACACACACACACACACACACACACACACACACACACGTAGCTAACTTTCTTATTTCTTCACTCTTTCTGTCAATTCTTTATTATATTCATCCCTAAAAAGTTTTGAACGTTCTGGCAATTATAAAAAGAAAGAAAGAAAATAAGAAAAAAAAGAAACAAAGGCGCTAAAAATACAAGAAAAAGAGAGTAATTAAGTCAACGATAAAAGGAAAAAAAAAGCTGTAAAAATGGAGATGAAAGAGAAAAGCGAAAGAGAACACAACAGATACCAAACATCACCTCCTCGAAAAGGTAAAGAACTGAGATACAGGTGACAGGCGAGCTACAGAAAGGAGCAGGTGTATCGCCCTAATAATCAACACAACAGAGAGGGACACGTGGACAGGTGGACAGGCGGGGGCGAAAGGAGAACAGGTAAAGGTGCGAGAAAAAAAAGCAGGATTGGGCGTGATAAGAAAAAACGAGCCATATTGTGGACAGCTGTGTAGAGAGGATATGTGAGTGTGAGGTTCAATGAGGCGGGCAGGTAACGAGGAGGGAGAGAGAACAGGTGTGCTTGTGAAGGTGAAACAAAGTGTGGGGTGAGCTACCTTGTTTTTTTGTATAATGTATTGGTAAAATGAGAGAAAGAGATAGAGAGAAAGACAGATAGAGAGAGATAGAGAGAGAGCAAAACAAAGTCACCCACAAGAAACCCAAAACAAACAACAGCAACAACCTTTTTTTTCACCCCAAAACAACAAAAACAATAAAAAACAAAGCAGAAACAAAACACCTTCACTTTCACTACATATCTTCAGTCTATTTCTATTCAATCCAATTACCTTTTTTAATCAAGACAAACTATCTAAAAACAAAAGAAAATATGAGAAAAGTGAAAGTATATCTGTTAATTAGTGAGCGTGCAGGTGAGAAGGTGTGAACGTGAGGTGAGAGGCGATAATCAGGTACCCAGGTAGATTAACTCGAAAAAAAATTAAAGGGGGGTGACCAAAAAGATAAGGGGTGAGAGGAAAAAAATATAATTAAACGGGGTGACCAAAAAGATAGGGATGAGAGGAAAAAAATACTTAAGGGGGCGACTAAAAAAATAAGAGTAGTGAGAAAAAAATAAGGGATGACAGAAGAAAATAAGAATAAAGAAAAAAAATGGGAGAAAAAAATTAAGGGGTGACCAAGAA